>NC_087075.1:7929802-7964802 GCF_026151205.1 Bolinopsis microptera | reverse complement strand
CGGGAAGTTAGGAATGTATTTCAATCATGAGACTAATAAACAGCGAACTACTCCATCATTTGATATCACTGAAATAGGCTAATCATTTAAAGGATTGAACAACTATAAGGATTAAAAAGAGTAATAAGCTAAACTTAAGGCGCTGAACACGAAAAAATACATTGCAAACAAGGTAATAACATGGAAGTAAATGAACTTTATAAATTGCATTTGAAGATCCTAAATCTTTAAATGATGCAGAGAAACGTATGTAAAACTAACCGCGTTCTATTAATATAATTAGGTGTTTCGTGAAATGGCTAACGCGTTGGCTGCCTGACAATAAACTCTAAAAAGCATGAGAGTATTCAAAGTAAACACCTTAAAACACTGTAAAAGGAAAGAATGTGTGTAATCTTATTTTCTATGAGGCTAATGTGAGTGCTAGCCACGTATCGTTTGGGTTGTAAAGATATAAATGATTGTGTAATATCTGGTAGCTCAATTGGTAGAGCAAGAGACGCGAAATCTCGAGGTTCTGGGATCATTCCCCAGTTGTCCCTAGTTTTTCGGAATTAATCATCACATATAGACAGCATGAGAGTAGGCCTGGCCATCTCGAAGTGATAATAATAATTAAATGTTTCGCAGATTGGCAATTGATCGGTGTAGTTGGTGTTGTACACACTGCACTGATAATGATATCACGTTGAACGTGTAATGTAAATATAGTGTGGATACATGCGAATATATATTCTAAATAACTAATATCTGGATAGTAACACCAGGACTCAGGAGTCAGGGGTCGGCGAGGAGACAAAATTGCTACAAAGTACAAGATGATCTCTGAGATTTGTTTCATTGGTCTTGCTTGTGTCGGTGGTTTCTGTGCTCATTTTAATTGTGATTTAGATTAGTGGCATTTTAAATGAGATTTTTACTAAGAAGCATCTGAAAAGTAGTCACCTTTAAATCTCCAATAGCCATGTACAGGGTGTACCATAGAAAGTGTAAATTATGATAATATATTAGTTGAACTCTATAATAGTCATAAAATCCTATGATAACTAAAACAAACTGGGATACGTCTAGCGTGTCAGTGTGGACCACAGTGTGGCACTTACAGTTACAGTTTCGGTTGTTAGATGAAATTTCATATTCTTGTCAATATAATTGTGACAGCTTATTTTTTAACAATCTTATAAATGACTCCTGATTGTTCAATAAACAAGTTCGACAGAGCAAGAAATTGAAGATGAAAGCAGACCAGTGAACGAACCAAATGTACAATCGGCTCCCAGTTGGCTCCTAGTCTGTAAACAACAGAATGAATAACAGGAAAATAAATATTAATTTAAATATGAAATCTTACAAGGCAAATATAATTAAATATTAACGTAAAATTCATAAGCGTGGTCCCAAACTATTGTATTATGAATAATTGCGTCTGAAAATGAGTAAGCAGAATTTAAGACACAACATTTCTCTTGATAAGAAATTAAAAAACTACATTATGCGTGTAGAAATGTTGTGACAAATAAAACAGTGTGATGCTGCTTAAGGATCAGTCACTGCTGTCTACCAGTTAGTGACTGTTCTGTAAGCTCTCCTCCAAATATGTACTTGGGTTTATATACGCGCAAAAATTTCGTCATTAGACGAAAGTTAAGAACTTTTGAGTTGCGGAGTTATTTGAAAAATTCCGGTCCTCGATAAATTGCGGTGACCTTGATCTGCTTTATATTATAATTAAATTTATTCTGCTCGAGATCAACGATCTGATAGTAAGTCATGAGTTCGTTTGCAGATCGTGGAGCTTCCCGTTTGGCACAGAGTTAAAACACCCTCAATTCTCAAATGCTTCCCTTTGAAGTTATGGGAGAAAATGTGATTTTTTGGCTTTGCAGATCAAAAATGATTTTGTTTACAATAACTTCAAAGGGAAGCATTTTAGAATGTTTTGTTGTTCATAACTCATATATGAATGTGCTAGTTGCAGTTATTTTGCACCCTTAAAAAAGTCACTAGCACATTCCTATCAAAATTTTAGAAAAATCAGTAAATATGAAAAACGAAAAATGTGCCTAAATTTGTTGTTTGGCTTTGGGGTCCAATAGATCTAAAGAAAAATGAGTAAAGCCATTTTTGAGGTCATCAAAAACTACGCCAGAATTCAGAGAACAATTTCATGTCAAGCATCAAAACAATCCGATCTTCCCTGACTGACTTTTTGGTTAAAATAAGCCTGAAAAGGACAATTTCAGCTTTTTGACTTTAAAAATTTAGAACACACCAGCATTTTTAGATACGGCATCAAGATTTTACACACACCATGAAATAGATGTGAATAAACGGCGAGAAAAATTTCAACTCGATATCGCAAGAAATGATTAACTTATAGTCTCTCTATGAAACAAATTGAGTTTTTCCGAAAATTCCACTCTAACCAGGAAATGCTCGATTACAAAAATAGGTATTCTCAAAATAAATTTTTTTGTGTGGAAACAGTGCGCCAGAAGTTCTGAACATTAGCCACGTACGTTGACCCATACTCCCATATGCACTGCTCAGAAAGAAAATGTATTGTTGTTAGGCACTATAATGGTAAAAATGTCACATTCCTTAAGGAGGCCAATTCGTCCCAAATATAATAGTAGACGAGGTCAATCAATCAAACAATTATGATACAACATTCGTTAAAGGGCACGGATCGAGCGGTTATAAGGCAATATTTCGTCAACTTTGTCACACTTAGAATACAATACCTCTTTTCTACTGTGAGGTGTCCTCAAAACCCTTTCAATTCATTATTTGATGGTTCTTCTACCTATCTTATTCGTAGCCCTAAAATATTTTGTTTTGAAAATTTAGCTAATACAGGCATTTGGTTATTATATCATATACTATAACCATAATAAATAGAAAGCCCGTGGTTACTAGGAAGAAGATAATAGCTTTATTTGGTAGTCGGTTTTTATCACATCAAAAAATATCCGTCACAACCGAAGATACAGCCGATTAAAATGTAGCTCGCACTGTACACGCAACAATTTCGTCATCAGACGAAAGTTAAGAACTTTTAAGTTGCGGAGTTATTTGAAAAATTTCGGTCCTTGATATATTGCGGTGACCTTGATCTGCTTTATATTATAATTAAATTTATTCTGCTCGAGATCAACGATCTGATAGTAAGTCATGAGTTCGTTTGCAGATCGTGGAGCTTCCCGTTTGGCACGGAGTTAAATTTTAGATAAAAATAGAAATTATAACACCAAATAAACAAAAAATAGCGTTTTCGACGATAGTGACTTAATTGTAGCATCTATTAATCAAGCATGTTCAGAAGTTCCGTTGACCCATACTCCCATATGAACTGCTCAGAGAAAAATGGTTGTATCCAGCGTAATGGTAAGTTCGGAAAATTAGCATTGTCAACCTCAGCTAATAAAGTGCTAGAAGTAAAAGGTTCAATTGAAAATCGACGTTGTACCCATACAATCAACAGTTGTAGGTACACATAACAATTAATATTGAATGTAAGAAAATAGTCCTAAAAAATGTTAGGTGTCTTAATATCTGAAATCTGATTGAGTGGTGGTACTAAGTCATACCAAAAATAATTGTTTCAATTGGGCACTCAGTGACTGAGCTATAAAGGCCACACTTGCAGGTACCACCCGTATTCACACTCAGACCTGAGTTTTAGAGTTTGTAGTCATTTTCTGATACGAGATTGGGGACAGGTTCTATAAACAAACAACAAATATCTGAAATCTGATTAAGTCGTACACTGTTATTGTGTCTCATTTGATTAAAATAGTTCAGTTATGACATCACTGAAATAAGCTAATCATTTAAAGGATTGAACAACTATACGGATCAAAAAGAGTACCTTACTCGGGAATATTATAGCGGGTTAATTTATGACTGGGAAAATTAATGACCGGGAGAAATATGGCGGAATTTTCCAAAACCCACCAAGCATCAAAATGTATTACTATTAGTTTACCTTACTCGGGAACATTATAGCGGTTAATTTATGACTGGGAAAAGTAATGACCGGGAAAAATATGGCGGAATTTTCCAAAACCCACCACTTTATCCCAGTCATAATATTCCCGAGTAAGGTAATAAGCTAAACTTAAGGCACTGAACACGACAAAATACATTTCAAACAAGGTAATAACATGGAAGTAAATGAGCTTTATAAATTGCATTTGAAGATCTTAAATCTTTAGATGATTAAGATGAATGTATGTAAATATGTAATACTAATTATTAATTAATTAAATCGCGTTCTATTAATGTATAATGGCTAACCCACTGGCTGCCTGACGATAAACGCTAACAAGTATGAGAGTATTATTTATCCTTCATGCAAATGAGTTTAATATGTCACCACCACCTACAACAAGAGTTCGTTACCAGCATCACGGACAAAGGATAGGACAAAGAGGACACTCTCTGCCACACTCATAGAGCCTGACAAACTCGAATGAAAGGTAAGTCTGGCAGTGGCTCACACTCTGTTGATATCTCTTTAATGAGACTTGATTTGAGGCCTCTCAACTTCCCTAGTTGAGTGTGTCCCACAACCAAGCACATTGCCTAGAAGTCCTACATTATGTATCATAATGAAACTGGACATAAGTGGCGTGTAGCTCTATTAACCAGAACCAAAACCAAAACCAAAAATGAGAGTATTCAAAGTAAACACATTAAAACACTGTAAAAGGAATGTGTGTAATCTTATTTTCTATGAGGCTTTAACCCATTAGGGACGATAGGGTCGTTTACGACCCACCTTTTCTAGAGGCTATAGAGGACAAACCATAATACTAAACGCAACGAATCTTTCGCACATATGCTCAAAATTTATTGGGCTACATTATTGACTTTCCAGTCGAGACCCAATTAATTACTAACAACTAAATAATTAGGCTAATTAGTCGTCATAATTGGAAAATATTTCACTTTACTTCTTGCCTTGATTGGGACATTAAAACTTTATGTAGGCTTATTTTGTTGAGGACAAAATAGTTGCGGGCAACGATTTCCTTGAGACAGATGTAAAGCCCGTGATAATCAGATGTTCACAAACAGAGCTAGACGCTGTTTACTAACTGCGGTCGCATACGACCCACTCGTCCGGGTCGCAAACGACCCATCACGGTTTTTCGGCTTTAACTTCTGAAACAAAGACGTTAGGATAAAATAAAAACTGTAGCATAAGTTAAAAACATATGGTCAATACTGTGTAACTCTAACTTTTTAAAAATAAAGAATTTGGGTCATTAACGACCCACTCGGCTCACTTGCTTATTACTACATATGTCCATGTAACTTCTTGAATTCAGCCTAAAGCATGACATCATAAGTTCAAAATCGCCTCTCAGCAAGTGATAATCATCATAAACTGCGAAAAATCGGTTAACTGGCAAAATCGTTAGATGGTCAATAGCGACCCACTAGGACCACAAAATTGATTAATTAAATATATGTGTCAAACCTTTTACAAATATTAGTAGAAAAAACATATTATATCGGGTCCAGTACTCCGGTACGTTGATATTAACTTCTTAAATGCGATCAACTGGGTCAATTACGACCCACCTCGGAAGTTGAACCACTTTATGAATTATCAGTATTCATAGCTGTTTCCACCATCAAGGAAAGACTCCGTAGTCTTATTTCCACACAAAAACCACGGTTGGCTGGACAACTAGCCCGTCCTGAGATCCAGGGCCTACTGTAGGCAGTCATCACGTCAGCAAAGGCTGCGAGAATAACATCGACTGGCATATGCCTGGATGCGTCCTGACTATGTGCGTGGAAATCTGTACCGAAAGGAACCGGTGGCCGTGCGCAAAAAGAAAAGGAGATCGGCCCTCGTCTCCTACCTTTTGCTAGGTTATAGCCATTGCTGTTGTTGTTGCATTATAGATTTCTGTAACCTTTGTTTCGTCAATTTCGAATCTTGGTAAACGACCGGCTACAACTCACACCGCTTGAGACCCCAGGGTCCCTACGGTGAGCAGATCAGGTCACTCAAGAAAAATCCCCGGAACGAAGTTTACGAGATTCCTGTAACCTTGGGTAAATACTGAAAGAAGAAGTGGTCAAATTGCATATCGAATACAACATCAATCGTTTTTGACTATTCCTAGAAAGTACAAGAATAACTAAACAACGGGCTGCAGTTCAGATGGCTACATCTACACTCGTGAAGAAGGACAAGGAAATAGTGCCCCCCCCCCCTCCAGCGCGGGCGGTGCTGCAGACTGCAATCTCTCAGGGCAACTACTTCTTTGTGGGTAACAACCCCCGCAACCAACGAGGACACTTTCAAAAAGAAACCAAGTATTACGTAATCGGTCGGGCCGAAGGGAGGGGGGGTTCCAAATGAGTACGCTAGTGTAATTGTGACATAATAGGCATGTGGTGAGGGGGGGGGGGGCCCGGGCTAAAAATTTGTCCAATAAGTGTATTTTTACGTAAATATTTTGGCAATGTGAACCGCCCAAGAAGTAAAGAAATGAAGCTGCGAAATGATAGATGCAGCCATCGAAATCTGAATCCAGCAGTGTGTATAGTTCGTCT
The DNA here is from genome assembly GCF_026151205.1 of Bolinopsis microptera. Lineage (NCBI taxonomy): Eukaryota > Metazoa > Ctenophora > Tentaculata > Lobata > Bolinopsidae > Bolinopsis > Bolinopsis microptera. The sequence continues at coordinate 7,958,223 of NC_087075.1, read as the reverse complement.
TGGACTTTTTAGGAATCGGAAAAGATAGGCACGTTGTTTGTTGTCTCACGACATTACGGTCGTGTTACTAACAGCTATAAACTCACCTACCTATCAATCCAATTCTGCCATTATTCGTCAGTGAGTGGGTGACTGATCTGCAATCACCTTGAACCCAGATCTCATGAGGGCTAGTGGTCATTCACCCGTGGTTTTGCGTGGAATAAGACCTACGAGTGTCCTTTCTTGATGGTGGAAAACAGCATGATACTGATAAGTAAATGACCGTGGTTCAAGCTTCCGAGTGGGTCGTTATTTGACCCAGTTTATCGATTGTAAAAGGTAAATCAACGTATCAGGAGTAATGACCTAGATATAACATGTTTTTAATACTAATATTTGTTATATGTTTTGACAACATTATTTTTAAATTAATCAATTTTGTGGTCCAGTGGGTCGCTAATGACCCTCTAGACCGATTTTTCCGCAGTTTATGAGATAATCACTTGCTGAGAGGCGAGTTTTGGCACGATGATGGCATGTTTTAGGCTGAATTCAAGAAGTTACATGGACAAATGTAGTTTAAGCAAGTGAGCCGATGGGTCGTTAATGACCCAAATTCCTCTATTTTGAAAAGTTGAGTCACACAGTATTGAACCATAGTTTTACCTTATGCTGGGGAGAGTTTTTTTATTTTATCCTAATATCGTCTTTGTTTTCAAAGTACTAGCCCGAAAAACTCGGATGGGTCGTTTGGCGACCCGGACGATTGGGTCGAATACGCCCATAGCGTATCTTTAAAAATAAACGAGATACAGATTAGCTGTTTTGGATATCTCAATTTTGCTGTTATGTGTCCTAAATTTTAAAACGGCATCAAATCCGCAAACTTTAAAACTCGTCGTCCCCTAATGGGTTAAGGCGATAATGAAGATTTTCATAATTACATTATAATTGCATTATAATTACATAATTACATTATAATTACTTATCTCCAGACCAGGGTCGCAGGAGGAGCGAATCTCTCGCGCCAAAAAGCTCGTACAGGAAATGAAAGAGGAATCAAGAGACCCGAGCAGAAATATTACATAAAAACACAAAGTTTGTGACGCTGAGTGTCTAATTATTGAGAAAGTCAAGCATTTGTGTATGTGTGTGACGTTATTTTCATGGAGTTAATACTTTTTTGTATAACTGAGACAGAGGTTTTAGAGACTATACTGATAAGAGTATGATAAGACTGTGTTGCGTTATCAGTTGACTTTTTGCATCACTCTTCGAGATTATAACGGAAAAGGGTAACTTAGTTATAGATAGGATTTGTGTTGTTGCAAGCATTGCACTAAGGTTAAGTTAGTTAAGAGGCCACGAACTGTTGAGCAAACTGGGGCTGAAGCCCAAGCAATATGCAGTTCTGGTCTTGAGGCGATTTTACAATTTTATAACATGTGCTTGCAACTAGAACTTGAATGTCGACGTGCCCCACGGGATGTGAGTTTTTCATACAATTTTTATTCTATATTGTTCCAAAGCCCTATATATGGTACCAGCAAAAACTGGTTTTCAACTAACAAAAAAAAAAACAAAACATGACCTCGCCCGAGTATCTAAGAGATTGTAGAGTATCTTCTTGTGGTTGAACTGTTATGTTCCGACTACTCTGGTTACCTACATACTCAGTCTTGCTGGGCAACGCCCCAACCTGTTTCCCTTTTTTTCGAACTCTCGTTCTTTTAGCCTCTAAAGCAAGGGGGGAGTGTGTATTTGTTATATACTTTCAGTGTAAAACTTGTAAAGAGATGGGATGTTTTTATCAAGTGAGAAGTCCTTAATTAAATAACAGTTAATTAATTAAAATCAAATTTACTCTGGCACGTTTCTTTGCCTTTCGGTGTAGATCCACCTTGGTTTATCTATTTTCATTTCACCAGTCACTAGGTCGGTCATGACGTGAAAACTCAATGTCTCGTCCATACTGAAAAGAAAACGTTTGCTGAAAAGATAACTGAGCAGTTAGTTTAGATTTATAAGGTCCTTAGAACTAGACAAGTTGCAGTTGCAAGAAGATCTTATCTCTGGTAGGTTTTTTCATCAGTGGAAGCGTTTGATAGATACTACAGTTTGATAGATACTAAGTTTGATAGATACTAAATTTTTCGTTGTTTATACACAGTTTCGTTAGTAAGTGCTTCGGCGGATTATTTCATTATAATCCGCGTGATAGCTTTTAATATATAAATGGCTTAACCACGTAACATATAATAGATAGGGGGGGGGGTGTCTAATCTTGATTACTTAATAAGGAGGGGGTTGGGTCTTGATTACGGGGGGGGGGGGGGGGGGTCAACCTGGATTAAACAAAATAGGGGGGGCCGGGGGGGGGGGTTCGGTCGTGATTACGTTGATTACGAGGGGGGGGGGGGCCGGGGGGTAAAAAATTTGCCAAAATATTGATTACGACGTTAATATGTTGAACGAACCCTTATCGCTGTAGGTGGACAATAGGAAAAACAAAATGTAATATAGTTGTGGAAGATTTGTGACCGATATTCTGCATTAAATTCTTTTCATCATTTTTACTTCCTCCGTATGTACGCACTATATAATTATATCTTTGTGATAAAGTAAACTTGATAATAAAATTAAAACATATACATTTTTGACAGGCTTCTGAAGGTCTCAGAGTATCAGGGTATAATCTGGATCACATGCTTTCTACTCCTCGTTTTTCTTGATGGGTTAACATTATCATCCGGCACAATCCTTTCACTTTTGATTGATTTTACTTCCGGTCACGTTCGAGTTGTGGCAGGAGACTTTAGTTTCCTGGACTGCAGCAGTCCGAATGTTTGGTATACTGGCAGGAGCGAATCCTGGAAAGTGTGTAGTGAAGTCCCTATCAAATTATTATAAAAAGCTCAACTCAAATTACAAGAGCAACTCTAGAGAATAGTTGTTGTATAATTAGTATATTCGTATAATTAGTATTAGCATAATACGTAAATTAGTATAATTAGTATAATTAGAAGAGTGAAAAGTTGCGGCGGGAATGGGGGGACGTGCCATCACATGGCTACATGGCAACATGGCAACATGGCAACATGGCAACATGGCAACATGGCAACATAACATAGTATTTTTCAATAATCTAACCACTTGTTCACTGTCATAATATATCAAACTTCATGGTCGAACTGAGCAGAAATTTTTAGGTTTTGGGCCAGTCTTGTTTTGTTAAAAGAGCCATTATTCATCTGCAGCATAAGTAGATTAGATTGATTAATATTGTGTATCTTTTGGCATTGACGGAATATTTTCAGCAAATCAATGTTCATTTTGTGATCACGACACAAGAGAACACAATAAATCAAACAAGAGATTCTGACGAAGAAAAGTAGTCAAAAGACATTAACGCCTTTCTTAAATTGATTAAAATCAGAACTAACAAATAAAATAATCAGTATTCCCAAAAAACTATATTATATACCTTATAGTATATATACATACATGTATTATTATATAATATAATAATAAACTCACTGTTTCAAGTTTCTGTATTACACAATGTCGAGCGTGTACTTTAACCCTGCTTGGTGCTGCAAACCCTCTCCACAATCCTCATCATCGGACAGATTCAGATCTGAACAATAAAATAGTTTAAGTCACATTTTATACAGCAATTTATCGGTATATATTTGAGTTCAGCAAATGATGGTTAAAAAGATCAATCGACTCATAAAGACGTTTATTATATAAAAGCTATTTTCCAAGTAAGTGCTTTCAACTCGACACAGATGGTCGCGTAACATGGAAAAATAAAGGGGAAAAAACTTAGAAATAAATTGTGCAAATAAAGTCCCGACAAACGAATCTACTAATTACCTCGTCGTAGTAACAAATGCAGTTGTGAAAATGAACTACTCCTCTATAATGGGCAGAATCTCCTTTGCCATCTCTGGAAACGCCTTAACGCCATCAAAAAGTTCCTTGTAACGTTGCTGGTAATTCCATCTGAAACGTTCAATTTTGGGAAAATGGAAGATTTACAAATTTCTAGAAAAGCTCCTGAGCTCTCAGAATTATTGGATCACCCATAAATAAACTAAATTATTGAATAGCTAATTAGTATTATTATATAATCATGAAATGGAAAGAAATGTTGAACTGTAAGGAGAATGTAGCATTAATAACCTCATTGTCCATGAACCCCCTCAGCCGGATCAATGTTCTCCTCTTGTTCCATGTCTTCAACGCTTCCAGAGTTGCTGGTAATTCTATCCTGGTCAAGCAAATAGTCTGTTTGTTCTGTGATAATCACGTGACCTGGTTTGGAGACCACGTGATTCGCTGTAATCACTGTCTTTGGTGGAGTAAACGAGCACTCCTTCATTGTCCTCAGCCCCGACTGTTATCGAGGGGAAATTTTAGACTTATTTTCTGTCTCGACAACAGATCTTTATTCTTTATGGGTTATTGGCTAAGATTAAGTCATCTTAATTTTCCGATAAAGGGAGAGATATCCTTTTAGAGTAGTTGGTTGCTAGGACGTTATCGAAAATAATGACGATCCCTCCAAATTGCAACTAATCAACTGGATGAAATGAATTCTAGTTTTTTTGAACAAAATAGCCCAACCAAACCCTGTTTCCATCGTAGAATTTAAAGTAGTCTGAAAATAAAAACCTCAGTTTTTTACCGACGACAACTTCTGACTCCTGTTTTTTAATAACAGGTGCAAGAGTGATCACCAGTTAATTTCACTCTTGAAACGTCATCATTACATCTGGTGAACGTCATCATTACGGTTGTGAGTTATCATTACGGCTTTGTGACGTGTCTTAGTTGGAGTCGTGATGTCATCAGTCTGTCCTATCTCGTTGAGTAGTTCAAAATGGTGAACATTCGAATCTATCGGTCTTTTTTTTAACGCTGACCATCGCCCGACATCACAAGGCTAATTAGTATAATAAACATTATTCGTATATAAATAATTGTGTAATTAATCGTTGTAATTAATCGTTATAATTAATCGATATTTTTACTTATCACTTTTGGTTAAAATGAATAATGAATTTTATAACATATATAGATATATAAAATATTCACTGATTAAACTTTCAAGTAGATTTACAAATTTTACCATTGGAAACTTTTGTTAACATTCGTTATGATTTTTTATAAGAAAACTTCATTGTTTGTTTACTAGAATGATTATTTAAGCAACTTTCAGCAAATTCTATTCTTTTATTGATGATGTCCAACCTCATTTTCTTTTAAAACAAAACAATATTTATTTTCATGATATCACCCCAAAGAATTTATAAATCACGTCAATTAATTAAAAATGTTCCAGCAAAACATTTCGTAAGTAAAAAACAAGTAAAGTCTCTCTGATACTGCGGCCCCTGGCCAGAATTTATAACAAGTTTCATATTATATTATATACGAGTAGTATAATGTAACAATAAAAACTTATAAAAGAATAAATACATATAAATAATAAGTATGCGAATCGAACATAAGATAACATGTATCAAAAGAAATTTTCAGTTTTGAATATACAAACCTATAACAAACCTACAAAGTACTTACTTTGTAGGTTTGTTTATAACTTGTAGGTTTGTTAAGGTAAGCTATTGTGGCGGTCACGGACCCAACTCATGCAAGAAGATGTCTCAAAGTTTTTTAAACAGAATATTGATATTAAGTACAGTGTAAACTCGTTAAATTACAAAAAACGACAATATCAATTATGACAAACAATTTCTCTTTTCCAGTACCGTAAACTGACTGTTTAACTTGTTTAAATTTTCCGGAACTTTTTTGCGAATCCTACGCGATTTTTTACCAAAATCGTAGGATCGGTAAAGTCTCCGTGTAAAATTCACCAAGAATCCCAAAAGCGGACCTGGAATTGAGTGAATTAGTTTAAAACTTTGAAACAATTAAGGTGCCTAATAACTGTCAAATACAAATAAATAAGTCCCTGATAATTATTAACATCTTAGAAATATTATTTCCAGCATTTTATAATGTAAAATACCTGCTGGTGGGGGGATATCCATGCCAATCATTCAATGATACAGAAATTCGCTCCACCCGCCGACTGAAAGTTATTAATTATCTAATAAATTAGTATAATTAATAATTTCATTACTTTAAACAATCATAAAATCAATTTCAAATACTTAATGCGTAGTGTCCAACCCACCTTGTCTACCATATTTCACACTTACCTCTCCAATAATGGTGGACTGTGGAGGTACTGAGACTTCTTAGCCTTCAGGACAAACACTCAGATCAGGCATGAAGGGAACTTTAGCGCAGTCCACAAAGAACTGAAATAGGAAATGCCAGGTAAATTCAAGTAATTTAATCTAGACGTACTTTAGTGTTTTCTTTTAATTCCAGATATACTTTGATCAACATCACAGAATTTGTGAATTCTGCAGCGAAAAGTCCATGATGGAGCTCTTTGTTAATCTTCCTTGTGTTGATCCGATAATAGAAGATGAAGAACACTTCCTTAGAACATGTCCCAGGTACCATTCCAGTAGGACTAACATGAAGGAGCCCACAAAGTCATTACTATTTCATGACATGAAGAGCCTCTTTCTACCGGAGCACATAGTGGAATTCACCAAATTCGTCGCTCAGCTATGCAGAACACGATTCCCTATAAAGAAGAAACACGAACATTAGTGTCTCAGTACGGGATATCACATCTCCTCCACAGCCCCTTCATTTTCACTTTTTCTTTACACTCATCAAACACCTTAATGGTAACGGATTTTCTATTTGGATTTCGGACTTTGACCTTTAGCTATGCTGATCTGACATTTATCTCTCTGTAATATAGATCTATTTTTTGTAAACCTTGTAAACCTTGTAAACCTTTCATCTTTGCACTTTAGTATATGGAACAAATATTTTACGAGTATCACCCGTTAATAATTTAACTAAAGGTTCTCAAATCCAAATGTGCTTTTGACGGCCGGATATCATAATATGTACGATGTAATAAGAAACTGATCGTTTAAAATTTTGGCTTATTTATTTGTTATTATAAATACCAATTTGCGTTTGCTCGCCCAAAAATTATTTGTTATCACGTGACTTTAATTTTGTAATTTTGCAGCCTAATAAAACAATAATAATAATAATAAACAATCAAATTCGTGTTTTACTAACCTGTCACGTGACCAAAACAGTTTTGATTTTTGCCTATAACACTACAGTGTACAAAAAACCATTTTTACCCTTCATCATTAATAGAAAGCCGGGTAATCGATCATTACTTGGGGACCCAGGCTATTATGTTCATAAACATATAAAGATTTTACTGGGCCGCGCTCAGCCTGTCATTCCACTGAATCTAGCTATTCGGCGGAATATTTATGAACATAATAGCCTGAGGTCCCCAGGTTGCAGGTAAATAAAAATTCGGCGGAATGCATGACAGGCTGTTATATGAGCGCGCCGCCCAGTAACAGGGATCAGTGTTCAAAAATACACCAAACACAAAACAAAATTACTTTCATACCCTCAGGGCCTTTTCATTAACAATTAAACAATTTTCGAGATTTGGTTGAGCGACTTAGTGGAAGCAAAATGTTTTTGAAGTAGTGCACACTTGTCATACGTTGTATGACTTGCGGCGGGCAGCCGCGCACGAGTGCGCGCGCGGCTCCCCCTGTATCGTTAGTGAAACGACCGTGGGGGTCGCAACGTGATACAAGTGCACACCACTTTTTTTTAAGTAAAACAAAATTTTAATTTTATTGCCATATTACAATGAATAATAATATCATAATAAACATGGTTAAACTTAAACATTCGATAATACATGAATATTGGCTATGCTAATAGGTAGTGCGCCATCGACAGTGAGCCGCGCGTGCCGACTGTAGGATGGTTTTTAGCGCTAATTTCGGCCAGCACAATTTTCTTCAAACAAATAGATTTTAAGTATCCTTCCCGACCTCCGATTGCAATAAAAATTGGTAAGCTTACTCATAGACTTAAAAGGAAGGTGTCCGAAAAGTTTAAAGCATATCCAACCATCAGACATTATGTTACAGCTAAAAGCAGCGTATTTTGCACCATTTTGATCACTATATCAACTCCGATATCCACCAAATTTTTCGGACATTTGTGAAAGCCCTATTGGAAGGTCGTCGCCAATTTTCAGAATGATCTCATTCAAGGAACTGAAGATATATCCAAATAATACGACAAAAATCAACGAATTTGGTCAAATTTGGTCAAATTACGCGACTTTTACAGCTAATTTTGCTCCAAAAGCCGCGCACCATCAAATATGGCACCTAGGCGAAACTCACTGATCTTTCCAAAAAGGTATAACAAATTTGGTACTGTGAAAATTCTCACAGTCTTTAGAAAACAATGTTACAAAAATGTTTAAAATCCGAGCAAGTTTATTTTTATCGTGCACCTCCTAATGCTAACTTGTATCACGTGGTGACCCCCACGGTCGCTTCACTGTAGCGTCTTCGACGCTACAGGGGGAGCCGCGCACTTCGTGCGCGGCGGGTCATACAACGTATGACAAGTCCTTACTTCGTCACAGGACGATCGGAGCTCGAAGAGCGTAGAGAGTGCTGGCTGGCGTCGTCCTGTGATGGTCGACGTATTTTTGCTTGCTGGGATCCGGCCGAATGACGCCACATGCAACGTGTAGGGTAAAACTAAAAACGCTTCCCTATATGAGATAATATGACAAAAATTGTTTTGGTCACGTGACCAGTCAATGACATTGATATTTCGCTGCGGACGGTTTGGTGGAGGGTTAGGGTCAACGTTTATACATTATAGGGTCAAAGTTAGGACTAGAGTTGTACACTATTGACATTGTGAGGGTAATGGTTAAGGTTTATCACTAGCGACCTTTTCATCTGACCACAATATTGCAAAATGCTATGTTGTATGTCACGTGACAAATTTAGCCGAGGGTCGGAGGTCGGAGGTCGGAAGTCAGTGGACTCTGTTGGAGTCCGGCGGACTCCAAGCGGAGTCCGCCGAGCTAGCGGACTCCGCCAAGCTCCGCCGGACTCCGCCGGATTCAAGTCTGGCGGAGAGGTCCGGCGGAGTCCGCCAAGCACTCCGCCGGAGTCCGCGGCGGACCGGAGTCCGCCTAGTGGCTTAGTCCGCGGCGGACACTCCGCCGAGCCGCCGCGGAGCCGCTCGTAGTCCGCGGCGGACTTTAAAGTCCGCTCGGAGTCCGCTCGGCTCCGCTTTGGAGGACTTCGCCGCTTCGACGCGCCGCGCAAACTAGCATTCTTGCTTCGCATCGTCGACGATCGTTGCTCTGCTTCGCAGAGCAACGATCTCGACGGATGGACATCGTCGATCAAGGCTCCGCTCGGAGTCCGCCAAAATGTACTCGAGTCCAGTGTAAATACATTTTGGCGGAGCACCGCCGGAGTCCGCTCGGAGTCCGGCGGCTCCGCCGCGGACTCTACTCCGCGACGGATAGTGCCAAAATTCTTCATAAAAGAGCACACCAAACCGATATTCAAGCATAATAATATTCTAGCTGTACAAAATCTATATACATACCACAGTTACCTGGAGCTCTACAAGATAATGAAATTCCGTGCTCCAATATCCTTACATGAGGGTTACACATGTTCATCAAGGAAACCCTGCCTTCTAATCTGTCAGGCAGACCCACCTGACAATCACAACACTAGATCAACCAAAATTTTTAACATTTTAACCCCAAAGTTCAGAATGACTGATTTTACTACTAGTGTAATGTGCTTGCGAGGAAAGCTAAAACGTGCGCTACTAGCTAATCAACATAACCACGCCCTGCTTGATTGGACCGTAAAAGACTTTGACTGCACAAATATTATTTTCCAAACATTATAACTGGCTGGTCACACACATCTAAATTAAATTACCCTAGGCTACTGTTTTCCAAGTCTTGTCCTGTGAGTAAAGTATGTGTGAGAAAGTTTTAATAAAATGAATGTATATTTTTGAATTTTTAAATTTTAATTTGAGAATGAAGTATAAAGAAATTTTTAATTAGCATTGTATAGTTTAAAATATTTATAGCTTATTATAACCATTGATAAATTTAAGCCATAATCTTTCGCCTGCTCTCCAATATCCACCTTGAAGGTGCATTTTTAATCCTTGAACTACACAATATAAAATCAAACATGTTTTAGCGTAGACTTTTTGTCACAACAAGACTGCAACCTAGATAGTAAAAACTTTAAACAGAACCCCTAATGTCTGCTAACAATTTTTCTTATAGTCCTAATTTGAGCCTTGTCTCTAAAAACTTAACTGAACTAGCGTTTTGGTGTGTGCAAAAGCTCCCAGGCACGCGCATTCCTTGCCCCGTTAGTAACCTGTCCTTCCAAAACCAAACAAGCAGTCAAGGACAAAAAGTCATACACCAAATGGGCATTATATTTTATGAATTGTTTTACATCTTTTATTCTGTAAAATGTGCTAAAATTAAATTTCTTGTTTCATTGAATTTCTTGTTTCATTGAGTAGCAGTGAGCAGCAGTGAGCAGCAGTGAGCAGCAGTGAGCAGCAGTTTCTTTGTACTTAGCCCCTCCTGTGCAGACCATTAACAATGGTCAAATCAATATATATGGAAAAATATAAATATCTTACCACCAAAATTAATAAATTATTAACTAAAACTTTTTTAAAATTTTTTATTTCAAATAAATTCAAAAAGCATCCCCAAAAGATAACTCTATTCAAACTTCCCAGTGGAATAAAGATTTATAAATCGCTTTTTTGCCACAAAAGGGTGGAAATAAAGATAATCGTTAGTCTTCTCTTTATTACTAACATAGCTAGGTTCTTCAATCCTCCCTAATACTTCATTTGAAACATTCCAATAATGTGAATCATTAGAAATATCCTTAGAAATCATATCTTTCTTAAACCCTTCTAATTTTGCTCTAACCAGAGCCCTTTCACTTGCAGTAGTGCGCGACCGCCGAAGGCGGCAAAGGATATATTCAACTTGTGAAACAAGCGCGTCACGCAGTACGCGTATACACATGGCTATGTGAATCTGTTGGTTAATTGACGATGTCAATTCATGGCAGCTCGGCGCGGCACAGTAGCGCATTTCGCGTCGCCGATCTAGTCGCTGTACGAGTTGTCAAATTGAGAATTTCCAGTCTACTGCTGCACTGTAAGGAAGAGTACCCACCTCATTAATAAAACGGGTAAACCGCCTCTGGACGCTCTCCAGCTCCAAAACAATCCCCCAACTTCCATGAGCCGCAACTGGATTCCACAATTGGACACGTACACAATACTCTAGATGAGGCCTCGATCTTATTAAAGCTTTATAGATGGTTATCATTACTCCTTTTTCCCTTATTACTAAATTCCTTATAATCCAACATATCATTAATCATACGATTTGCTTTAGAAATGCATGCTTTTATCTGCTCATTCAAAAGTAAGGAGTTATGGGTAATAACCCCCAAGTCCTTTTCCTGAGCAGATGCTTCAAGTTCTACATCATTAACAAAATAATTCAAGTTAGGATTACTATTAAGATTAACATGAACTACTTTACATTTGGCAGGATTGAACTTTAAAAGCCAAGTACTCTCCCAAACTTCCAATTCTGCAATGTCATCAGCAACACTTTCATGTTTAGCCACATTACCAATCAGCTTAAGATCATCATGAGCAAATAATTTTATTTTATTCTTTACTATATCAGGTAAATCATTTAAAACAGAATCCTGATGGACACCAGATAGCACGTGTTTTACCTCATCCATTGTGCTTCTACAGAAACTCTCATAGTCCTATCTGTTAGAAAATCCTTTATAACATCTAATATTTTTCCCCTTAATTGACGATGTCAATTCATCGCAGCTCGGCGCGGCACAGTAGCGCATCTCGCCGATCTAGCGAGGAGAGAGAGAGCTGTGAGAAGCCTCATTGAGTGCGCGGTGCAGCACAGTAACGCATCGCGCTACAACTTTTCCCCTAACACCAAATCCTTCCAATTAAGGCAGAAGTCCAAAGTGGCCTGGGGGCTGGGGGACTGTGTCAAACGCCTTACTGAAGTCAAAATACAATAGATCAACAGGGGCCCTTTCATCTAATATGTCAAGAGAGCACATGTTTTGGATATTCTGGAAGATTGGATTGACTCAAGAATGCTGTCAAAAGTTTCTAAAAGATTTGATAAACAAGATTTACCCTTAACAAATCCGTGTTGATGCTTGGAAATCCAATCTTCCAGAATATCCAAAACATGTGCTCTCACTAGCTTCTCATAAACTTTACATAGAATACAAGTTAATGAAACCGGTCTATATAATTTAAGGGGTCTATATAATTTAAGGGGTCAGATTTCATACAAGGATATATCTTGTGAACTTGGCTAGTATATATGAAACATTTGACACAGAGTTGCAGAGTGAGCTATGTGCCTCGCCGGGCTAAAGTAGTGAATGTCCTTGCTGTACGGCAAGTTAAACAAGGAACTGAAACTACTAGGTTCCGTACAGGCTCAACTCTGCACCCATGTCAATATGTTCATTATATGCAAGCCTCTTGATTTATAATCACCGGGTCTAGTAATTGTTTAAGAGAGTTCTCTGGCAGTTATGAAACTCGAGAGACTGTGGGATACTGAAGGGAACGGAAGCAGTTCTAATGAGCGCTTCTCAAACACAAGGATATATCTTGTGAACTTGGCTAGTATATATGAAACATTTGACACGGAGTTGCAGAGTGTGCTATGTGCCTCGCCGGGCTAAGTTACTGCTTCGACAAAATTGTCGTCATGATTCGGAATCAGCGTCCGAAAATACATCGATTGAAGTTGGTTTCAACTGTCGGAGGTCCTTTTAGAACAATCTCGAAGATCGACTGTAGAGTGATTTAGCACGCTCGATAAATCTTATTGAGTAAATTTCTCTCAATCCAATTTCAATAAAATTGGAAAGCTTACTGATAGACTTACAAGGAAGCTGTCAGAAAAATTTGAGGCATATCCAATTATCAAACATTATGTTAAAGCTCAAAGCAACGTCTTTTGCCCCATTTTCATCACTATATCAACTCGGACATCCACCAAATTTTTCGGACACTTTTGACAGTCCGTTAATTGGAAGGTCTGGCCGGTATTAACAAATTTTCAGCATGATTCCATATCAGGAATTTGAGATATGACAGAATATATACTTATATAGTACAGCAAAAATCAACGAATTTCGTCAAATTACGCGACTTTTACACTTACTTTTTTTTTAATTTGAAAATTCAATTAATTATCATATATATAAATCAAGCGTTACATTTCAGCCATGCAAAATTACAATGACATATTTAGATATACTAATTGATAAATGGTACTGCAATATAAGTTGCTTAATGTTTGGCCGAATGACAACTAACTAAAAAGAAAAATAATCTTAATTACAAAATAATTAATTCGGCTGAACCAACACATAGCAAGAGCCACATTAAGGGGGGGGGGGTTCACCATGATTTTTTTGTGAAACTTGGTTTCGAGATAGCAATTGACCAACAAACTAGGACCGGTGACCGAATTTTTGAGGGAGTCCCGGACCCCAACAGCCAAATGGTGCCCGCGGGGCAGCCACGCCCATATTTGGTCCAAATTAGGCCTAATTTAGGCAAATACCCTGAAAATGCCCAAAACCACAGAATTTTGAGTTAGGCCTTTAAAAAAATTTGGCGGCCAAATTCCAAAATTCGCAATGCGAAATTCAGAATTTGGCCGCCAAATTTTTTTAGAGGCCTAACTTAAAATTCTGTCCTGTTGAGTTCTATTGTTTTGAGCGAAGTCAGTTTTGCAAATATCGCAAACTGAGATATGGGTGATTTTGTTCATTTTTTGCGATTATTTGAACACAGAATCCACAGTTAGGTAGATATTGAGCTGATAATCATAGAGAATGTGTATTATAGGCTTACCTTCCATATAAAGTTGGTTATATTCAAAAATATTGATATGTGACCAATTTATGGACCAAAATCGATCAAATTTGGTACGTATGCCCAAATATGCGCATATGGTTTTTATCCCATAACTCGGCCAATTTTTATCCAATTTTGATAAAACTTAATATGTGTGTTCAGGAGACTAGTAGCTACAAGTAGAGCATCCCAAAGCATGGTTTTGGCATTTTCAGGGTATTTGGCTAAATTGGGCCTAATTTGGAAAAAATATGGGCGTGGCTGCCCCACGGGCACCGTTTGGCTGTAACTATATATAACTATTATAAATAGTTATATATGGATTTTGTTCATCAAACTAATCCCTATCAGTCACGTGCATGGTTTCAGCCCCATGCCCCCCCGGCCCCCCATGTGTGCTGAGAGTGGCGACAGGTCTGACATATTTAGTAAGACGAGCTACGGATGCACCTGTCTAAAACAAGATACAAACTTAATAATTAAACTCCCGGTAAACAAGGAGATGAGGACTCAGCAACTCGCGGTAGTGGCTGCACGTAGATCTGACAGTGAACTCCGGTGAGCTGCGATGTGGTGACTCGATCTGTTTAAAAACAAGAAAGGCTATATTATTATTAAATATGGTCGCTATACACTTTTAGATATCACATGGATATGTACATATTAGTTCATAATATATTATATAATACAGGGTGACCCATAAAACACTACCCATCCTTATCTCTTAAAATTGTTACAGGTCGCTGAGATCTTGCAAATTATTTTAAAAACAAAAAGTGGCATAACTTATGTTCTGATAAATATTTTTACTTCTAAATTTCACAGAATGTTAATAACAAGTAGCTAAACCTTTGTGGCAAGTTTTTTGTGAGTGCGAGCTTCACTGAGCTTATTTGACCAATTTAGCCCCTGAGCAAGCTAGCTTGAATTTCTCACCCAGAACTGTTTACATTGGTTAATAGGAACCACCAAAAAAAATCCTGGGTAAAAAAATCAAAAAACCAGCGATTTATTCACGTTACCCAGGATTTACCCAGGATTTTTTTTGGTGGTTCCTATTAACCAATGTAAACAGTTCTACGTGAGAAATTAAAGCTAGCACGCTCAGGAGCTAACTTTGTCAGACAAGCTCAGACTCACACAAAATTTGGCACGAAGTTGTGTCTAATTATGATTGACATTCTCTAAAAATGTGAAGCAAAAATATTAATCAGAACGTAAGTTATGGCGCATTTCCATTCTGAAATAAAATAATTTGCAAGATCTCAGCGACCTGTAACAATTTTAAGAGATAAGGATGGGTAGTGTTTTATGGGCCACCCTGTATAATACCAAGAGGTCCTGCAGTGGTAGTAAGTCATACCAGAAAGAATTATTTCAATTGGGCACTCAGTGACTGAGCTATTAAGGCCAACCCTATTTTGGGTACTGACTTTTGCCCCCCCCCCCCCCCCCCTGTATATTTTTTCACTTAGTGCGATGATATTTTTTAGACATGTGTGATGATGTGATGTCAAACTTTATACTTAACGTTATATTGGAACAAACACCCTCTGAACGTCAAGAACTCTGAGACATTTTTTAATTTAAAAGTTAAATTAGAAGGATTTAAGAAGGATTTTTAACTAGTGAATAAATATTGTTTTTGGAATGTTTCGAATGTAATATAAGGAAGAATTGAGTGACCTTAATTTATTATACATTTTTGTGGAAATATTGATAATGACATTAATTGATGATGCACACTTTACCATGATTTGATTTGAAACTTCAATCAAATAATAAAGTATAACACAACAATGAACCTAAATAAAAACTATGGCAACAAAAATTTTTAGGCTGGGGAAATGCTCAGACAGGTTAGAGCAGGCACAAGTAAACAGTATCATCATCAGTATCATCATTGCTTTTGATTTTTCAGCGATTACACTTTATTTAAATAAGAAAAGTACACTAATTCTCAAAATAATTTCACTGTTTTAAATATATTTTTACATTGCTTGTCCTTTTGTATTCTTACCATTATGAAGTATAGGTAGCACATGTTGCAGTTTGATCTACGAAGAGTGCTGAAACTTGAGGGAATTAAAGGGATCTCTACGACATGGGAGTTCTCGACTTCCCTTGGTACAATGCTTTCACATGCACATGGGGTTCTTACAATAACATACTCTTCCAGGTTTTTAATCGAAATTTCATGAAACAATCAAACAATTTTGATTAGGTAGTTGACATTTTATCATTGACTGTATTCTAAAACTCTGTTATGTTTTTTAATTATATGCACTCTTCTTATTAAACATCAATTATTAACTCACACCATTTCATTTGAACCAACAACCTACAGGTAGCAAACTCGTGGCTATGTGTCCTCTACATCGGAGATTTTATAAATTTCCCATCATCCTTTGCTTATATGGTCTTTCTCAGAATAGTCCTGGCATCTTGTGGTAAATATTGTCTTGAAGGCCATGGGTACTATGCGACAAAAGTTGCGGGCAACGATTTGGTTCGTTTCGGAGATACAGATTAAATTTTTTTGAAATTTCATTTTTGCCTTGAAGCGACCTAGTAAGTGTGTTAAATAACAAAAATTCTCCCTCCTCAGCATTTTTCTTCTCCTCGTGGGCGGTTTGGGTGCTCTGTTCTCCCGACACTGCAATGTGGAACATTCTATTTTGTATCTACAATGTCGTCAGATTGATTGTCCTCCTTTACAAGGAATATCGCCCACCCAATATTAAACCTAGTAAGTTGCATTATACCCCCACATTCCCAACTGCTCAGGGATGATTTCGTGTCATTTAACCATTTTATGTGTTACTATATTTCCTCTGGTTCTTTCAATATATCAATTTCATACAGTGTGTCATGTGAGCAGTAGGGAATATTCTGTAACGACAAATAAATTCAGTTTACAATAATTACATATATTGCTTTTATCATGCTAATAACAATCCAAATAGATGTACAAGATTTGTGGAATATATAAAAGCAATCACAGCATTAGGTTAGCTAGTGGTGAAGTGTTATTTATCACTGCATATAATTGAATAAGAATTACCTACGTTTTGAAGAGCCCTTCAATACTTGTGTGTACTACTTAGTTCTAACATAGTTTTAAAATCATACTGAGGATTCATTTTACCTCATTTTCAGGATTTGAAAAGCTGTATAACACATGCTACAAGAGTAGTGGCATCTCAGTAAGCACATACAACACGCTCATTGAAGGAGGAACTGTCATTGCTACACCTCATACAGAATCTAGAATCCTTCATAAAACTCTGTATTCCAAACAAGATCCTGCAAATAATTTCCGGTAAGTTCTTTAAGCACTTTATTAATTTACATTTATGTCTAAAGAAAAGACAATGCTGATTCTTTGAACTGGATTCTTGCCAAAAGTCAATTTAATGATTATTCCATTTTTTCGTGAGTAATTTATTTAATTGCACTAATTAGTAACGGATAGTCTTGCGGGTGCAAATTAGTGGCTAAATACCGATGGTTAGATAATGAGATACTTACAAAAGCAAGCTTCGTAAAAGGTTTACTGACCGTAGGAATCTAAAACTACTTGCATTATTCCCAAACCAGAATAATTATCTTTAAAAATTGAAAATTTCATCGTTTCTTAGCCGATATGAAGTGGTCTTTAGCTTGTGTTGATCTGTCACAAGCAGCTTCTAACAATCTTTAAACGGTTCTCAAGTGGCTTTAAAGTGGCTGGTGTTGCACTATTTGCTGCTAACTGCCAACTATGTGTATATTCGTGAATAATACTGTGCTCTAAAGAATTCCGCAATTTGTCACAAAGATTGGCTCCGCGAATCAATTTATGGGCATCAACACGATAGTAACTGAATAGAATGAATTTCAATAATTTCACAAGTATACCCGATGAACGATGGTCATTTATGAATACATTTTTGGAGCGGTATTCATATCTAAAACGGAAACTCATTCGCCGGTTTTTTTATTGAGGTAATTCATCACAGACCTACTATCTATTAGATATTAAATATTAGATCTGTAGTAGCTCGTACAACAACATCATTAGAGCCTGTAAAAACATTTAACTTTAAGATAAGCACTCTATCAAGTAAAATTCATACATAATCATCATAGTTTATTAACTCAAACATAAAAACTGTGACATTTAGGCAAAATCAGTCAAAATTTAATTAGTCAAAATATCTAATAAACCCACTCCAGGTAGGATCACGATAAGACTAATGAACGGACACAAGGTAAGATTACGAGAAGGAGACTTTATCAACCACAACAACTGGAACTTTAGCTCTAGTCACGTGACTGATACTACCCTTGTTGCTGACTACTCTGTGGCTACAGGTTGGTGGTTACTAGGTTACTAGCTGGTTACTAGGTTACTAGCTGGTTACTAGGTTACTAGCTTGTTACTAGGTTACTAGCTTGTTACTAGGCTACTAGCTGGTTACTAGGTAACCAGCTAGTATTAAAGATATTATACTTACACTCACCTAGATTCCAACCGGATATGAAATAAAATAAAATCTTTCTATATATAAAGCGAGACGATATATTATTATATGGATGTGTTTAAGCGTACCATTTTTTTGACACCACGGCATCAACCTTAACGCGACTTTCCGCAAAAACTGTAAAAGATATACAACTGAAGCTTTTTTGACTGGGTCAAATGCTTTAATGGCCTCCAAATCAGCATGAAAAAATAAAAAATTGGCCAAGGAATAGGAGTTTTAGAGCCCAAAATTTGGACCCCCAAGTGGTGTCAAAAACGCGAATTAAATAGGTAATAATTATTTTAGTCTCTTGAGTCTTGACACCATTTTAGGGTTATAGTTATACGGCCACAGGTTCCTGCTAGTAAATAAATCAAGTAAAAACACAGCAGTTAATCGAATAAATATCGATAATTTTATTCCAAATATTCATGATACCTATAACTCTATAACCAGGGAAGTACACATATATATATATATATATATCATTCAATATCCAACACTAACGCTTTCATTCTTTATTATAGAGAAATTACACACGACCGGTCTGGCTCCGCTGGGCGATGGCTCACATTATTACGCTTGTTCCTTGGTTTAAAGTCAGCTGATAAAAATGAAGCAAAGTTTTAATAAACTGTGGTTGGTCTGTTGCAGCTACATGTTTCACCTATATTGAGATACGTTAAGCTTTAACAGGGCCATCACATCGTGTGACCACCAGGATGTGCTTGTGTTATTAACAGTTTCATAAATTATACTCATATTATTGAGTTGCCAGATGCAATTTAAACTGTACAGTGCATGTCTATTGAATATTTTATGAGTGAGATTGTAAAAAGCGGTCTCATTAAATCACTTGCCAAAAACAGTTTCAGTCACGTGACAGGCTAGTTTTAGTCACGTGACAGGCTAGTAAAACAAAGGATTTGTGCTGTTGATTCAGATTACGTGATCAACATTTTTATTTTTTGAATTAAAAGTTCAGTCTGATATTGATAAAACTTAACTTGAACCGACCGAATATGAGGCTGAATTCGGTTCCAGCCAGATATCCGGCTTCAATATCCGGCTTAAATATCCGGCTTAGAAGGTGAATGTCGATAGCAACCAAAAATTTCAAGACTTATGACGTATCTGAAATGTATAACTACTGAAAATTATATGTCGGTAACATAATGGGTCCTTGGGTTTGGAAAACATTTTTCATAAAATTGATTACGTAATATTATATGAATGACCCCATAGCCAAAACATTATTATGTCTGCATCTCGACGGTGTTTTAAAAAAGTTGTTGATTTAAAAAGGCGAATGTACGAATCATTATATGCTAATTTTTTTAACTGGTTACCAAGTTTCTGCATGTTTCCAATTCTAGGCGCTGGTTTTAGTTAAGAAGTTAAATGTTAATTAGTCGGTGGTTTTTAAACTAATTGAACACTTCAAATCTATTACATTTATAATTGATGTCTGAAAGATAGTTGTCCATGTAGATTGTACGTTAAAATCTGCCAACGACAGAACGACAGAACGACAGTGAGAAGCTGTGCTCTTTACTCTTTTAATTGGTCATAAACTCACATAATCAGTGCGGAAAATGGAATAATTGTACCCGCTAATCAGCTAATTGTGATACAACGGTGGAATGCTAACATTGTACGAGAATAACTGTACTGCATGAAATCTATATTAATATCGTCTCCGCTAACCCAGTTTTTCTGTAGAAATATACAGATGTATAGAAAGTAATTTAGCAATCGTGTTCTCCATACAATATACATTGTACACTGTACATCAGTAATGAGTAGGCCATGAGCCATCTTATAGCATTCTGTTAAATCCAATTCGACCTTAAATCTGACAATGCTACAATATCTGGACCACTTTTCTAAGAATACCATGTAACACCAAATATTATATAATATATCATGCAGTGTAAAATGCATTGTATCTCACGTGGTGCCCATATAAGGGTGGTAACCATTGTATCTCATTCTCTGGAAGTAAGATGCATCCCAGCATCCTGGATAGTATTTTCAATTAACAAGTATCTGTAAAATATAGAGCATGTGTGTTAATCAGTAGACCAGGCAAGCGATCGCTCAACTTTGCAAATGCTTTGCTATAAGAAACCGAGAAACTGCTATTTGGTGTTGAATATTCTCTTTTAGAGCTAATGATTAACCAGTTTTTAAAATTACTGATTAGATTGCCCAATAAAATTTAGCTCACCGCATCGCGTGTATTCTATAATTAATAAGAAATTACAGCAATTATTCCTGTACTCGGTAGAATATAACGACCCATTAATTAACCACACACCAAATAATTAGCAACTAATAAGTAATCTAATTTCAGAGGGATTGATAGTGTCGTGGTCCTACTCGCGACTCAATGAGTTGCTCCGTGGTCAGGAGCGTCGTCTCTTCTCTTATCTCCTGCTTAGGTCAGTGATTGCTTGTTAGATTTAGAGATTGGTTTATGAAGGAGCTTGTTTAAATTCATAATATTTATATTTCTCGTTAGTGTGGACATTCTTTCTCATATTCCATCATAATATTTTTTCTATGACATAAACGACTTGATAATGAATGCTTTGATTTTACTGCAAAATTATTATTTATATATGTATAATAAAATCATTGCAATTCAGAGTTCAGATCAGGGAACAGTTTGAACTTTATTTTCCTAAATTAACACTTCTCTCCCTCTCAGCAACCTGAACAACCTCCTCCTCCACCTCTCCAACCTCCTGGACCAGAGCTCCACAACTCTCGACATAACTTCAAATACCTCGGATAACTCCCAGGATGTTGATCCCCATGACAACGACACGCAGCAGCTGCTTCTTCATAAAAACAACTTTAGCAGTGATTCGTGCGCGGATTCGGGTATTGATCACAATGGTGCAGGGAGTGCAGGGAGCAACAATGTTGTGACTATTAATAATGTACCTGTAAGTAATGGGGCTGTGGTTAATGGGGTTGTTGATAATGGGAATGAGAGGAATTTGGAGAATTCGTGGAATGATGAAGTGGTGGAGTGCGAGCATGTTGGCTTGCTGGAAGCTGAAACTGGGTTGTAACGAGATTTTATGAGAACAGTCACTTTCATAAAGTTTGCGATATGGTTGCTCATGTAAACTGATTGAGAATTGAGTCATATTTGTTGAAGTCTAGGTATTTTGTATACAAATCAAGAATATAAACATGTACTTCTCCTCTGGGGCTATTAACTATAGAGTAAAATATTTGTTAAGTTTTGTTAATTAATTAGCAGTTATAGATTAATTATCAGGGACTGGGTTCCCAACTAATGGAGCAGCCCTTTTTTCTCAATAATTTATCACAAGCCGCTTTCTAAAAGCCGCTAACTATTTCGGTACAATGTACATTAATCTTGAAATTCACATTCAACAGAATATGTTGAATTAAATCATCTTGTCATAGAATTGTGGCGGTTTTAACCTTTTATTTCGATACACATAAAAACCTAATCAAATATCCGTTTTGACAAGTGCTATACGCTTTATCTCTTTATCCCTATTAATATTCTTTCTTATATATTTGAAGAGCAGTCAGATCATGTTTACTTCTTAATGTACAGCTATGACATTAAAGAGGTTTAATACACCGGTAAAACTGTAAAAGGAGTTACTATGTGGTGCAGGCCACTCCAACGACTAGGAGGAGACCTTTTCAAGTACAAAAAGTAGTAGTAATTGGTGATATGATCTGACCGGCCCTGATAATCGTCGGTCCCCTTTTGTCGGCCTCCCTATATATTTTGGTTGTGAACTCATGTAGTGTGAAAGGGATTATCTCCGCATTCATTATAAAACCTTGGGTATTCACTGTAAATGGCGATAACGTGCTATTCGCTCCTTGGATAATTTCAAAATTAACCTCTAGAATTAAAATGATATCTATATCATAGATGGTGTTCAGATGTAAATATTAAGATATTATGTAGATTATGTTGCAATATTCACTAATTTATGTTAGGTTGTTAACGGGCAAAACCGATTTTATATTTGTGATCTTAGTTGTTGTATAGCTGTTTTTAATGTACTTATTATGTAAAATCTAAATTATTCTTTTTTATCGTAGAATTATGTATATTTATGTATTATAATGTCCTCTGTTCCATCAATCTATTGCGCTTTTGTGCTGATGTATTTTATATTTTTCAAAAGTCGATTTTTTTTTCGTTAAAGTACATAGTGATACAGCAATATAACTAATAAGTTCCAACTTTTGAATCTAGATAGCCACCCGAAAGTAACTTAGGTCTTAGGACCAAGTATGGAATCTATTTCTTAAACTCTTCCAGCTCAAAGAAAGAATTTCCCATTTTCTTAACTATTTATACTTATTGAACACAAACCTTCCTCGCCCTAGGGTTCGCACAACAGGGTGCGAGCTCGTTTCAATCCTTAAAGTCTGTTAAATTAAATTCCGTTCAGTCATTCGCTCTCATTTCAAAGATTTTCTCGTAAACATAAAAATGTATTCATGAAATCAACTTTTTATTCCCCCCTCTCTTTTCAAAAATATGAAAATCAATACCCTGAAAAACCACCAGAACTGTGCATAATAGTTGGACAATTAACTTAAATAAGCTAATGACTCAATGCAATGCAGGTATTCGGACAATTTGCTTTTATATGCGTCCCTCTTCCCCGGCTATAATTGGTGGATCTGACGGTATTCCTCCTGGTTAATGTGGTTATTCCTTTATTCCTCCTCCTGACGGTATTCCTCCTCACTATCAAGTGGTGTAAGTATTCCGCGTCAACAATTCCCACACTGGTATTGGCTGACGAAGAACTTCAAGAGTCGACTAGACAAGTTCTTAGGTTTCCCAGATGGTTCACCACATGGCTAATTGTGGAGAGGTGTTCCTCCGGGAATTTAATTTCACGCCCTTTTCTCAATTTTATGTGTATTTTAATTAGGTTTCCCAGATGGTTCACCACATGGCTAATTGTCTTCGGTAATTTAATTTCATGCCCTTTTCTCAATTTTATGTGTATTTTAATTAGATGACCAGCCGCAACTTCATTTTAAGGATGAGTAGACTAAGATAGTGGTTGCATCTGGTGGAAATCGGAAATCTACTTTTAATGAACCATGTCAGTAAAACTATACTTCTTTCCAGAAGTTTCCACCCCTCTCAAACGGCCAGTACCTGAAAAAAGAATGCTGAACAGAATAGGTGATCAAATGGTAGTGAATATACGTCACTTGCTATTAAAACATGTGCTCCTTCATTAATATGGTAGTGAATGTAGTCGCCATCTGGCCCAGCTCTCAATTGGTTATGGACTAAAGATGTTGTGGAGGGTAGTGTCATCACAATTACATCATCACAATTACATCACTATTTCAACACACACAGAGAACGGACCAAGCCGTCCTAATACCTCTTAGATCTCGAGCGTGAGTTTTCAACAGTGCTGACTACTGAGAGCTGTGATGCTCCCTACTAAACACTGCAAATACCACTGCAAATACCTAGTTAACACTTAAAGCGGGCACGTACAGTTTATCGTTTTTTTTAGGTTATTACTACAATATTATTATACATTATTATAGATATAATCAGCTTCCACTATTGACCAATCAAACCCAAGAATCACTGTCACGTGTCAACCATTATCCCTCACAGCTCACCTCCCCCTCCCCCACCCCGGCCCCCAACAGAACCCCCTCACCTCCCCCACACCTCCCCCACCCCGGCCCCCAACAGAACCCCCTCACCTCCCCCTCACCTCCCCCACCCCGGCCCCTCACCTCCCCCTCACCTCCCCCTCACCTCCCCCACACCTCCCCCACCCCGGCCCCCAACAGAACCCCCTCACCTCCCCCACACCTCCCCCACCCCGGCCCCCAACAGAACCCCCTCACCTCCCCCTCACCTCCCCCACCCCCACCCCGGCCCCCAACAGAACCCACATTACTTTATAATATTTTATTGATCTAAGGTGTAGTATTGCCAGATCCCAGTTCAATTTGTAACGGAGTTTTATATTGACAGGAAACGATGTAACAGAGTCAATATATTTTAATGTTGCCATGGAGTGGCAAGTCCCCATGCATCGTGGCCCGATAGTTTCATTGCATCTTAATATACAACAGTATATAGAGTTATGAGGGGTTAGTATGTTGAAGGACTAAATTAAACTTTACACAAATTCTCCCAACTACAAACACACACACTCTACACTGTATATATACTCTATACTAATTGTAGTATTAAGCACTCATGTTAGTAGACGGGAGATAAGGATATAAACTGTGCTGGAAAGTGCAAGTTGTTGTTATCATTTAAGAGGGTCATATACCCGGCCATTTAGTCGGGTTCCGTGTGAAGATTATCCTGTACTTAAAGATGACTGATATGGCTGATGTGAATTATACGTGAAGATGTCACTTTAAGAGATTGGTGTTGGTAGTTAGGTATTGTTCTGTATTGGTCCCTGTCACAGATGTAGGAGTGTAGTGCCACGTACGGTATGAGATAAACAGATAAATGCTACATGAAGTGCAAGTTTAGCATAGAAGTGCGTGTAGTCAGCACTCAGCACTCTGCACTCTGTACTCTGTACTCAGCACTCAGCACTCTGCACTCTGTACTCAGCACTCAGCACTCTGCACTCTGCACTCAGCATTCTGCACTCAGCACTCTGCACTCTGCACTCAGCACTCTACACTCACAGACTCAGCTTTCTGCAGTCTACAGGATATGGGATGAGGAGAAAGGTTGCTACAATAATGTGTACTTGAGAGCAAGTTTAGTATGTAATAGGGAGTAAAGTCAGCTCTCTGCGACTCTGCACTTATTGCTAACGAGTGTATAACTACACTGCAGGGAGGGAGAGAGAGAGAGCATGCAGACTGCTATACTGACGTGTAATCTATTAATAGAATCTCTAATGTATCTAGCGCACGTGCGTCACAATGTGGTCAGGTACTTTGTAAACGTAAGCGCTCTGTCATTGCGGGGAGGCGTGAAATCATTAGCAATTAGCAGCACTTCCAATTCAACAGTCTATACCTGATGTGTACCATTTTACTCATTATTGAGTAGATGTTGGCTAAGGAATGTTACTGTTTATCTTAAGATCGGTTTAAAGAATAGACTGTAATCTGAATAAGAATATACTGTAAAGTGTATAAGAACTCAGTAGAAAAATTATTGCCGGGAGTACGTATATTTACTCTTACATTTTTCTGGAATATTTTTAAACTTTACACATAAAATGTTTACAATTCAGTTTATTGTAATTTAACGAATTGAGCTTCCAATCAGAGGTGCTTAGCCTTAATGACATTTATCTAATAAGTAAGGACATTCTTTAATTATGTATCATATTCAAGACTAGAAATAAAGTGTGTACATAACGTTTTCGATGTCATTAGTTTGATCTTTAAGGTGTAGGATCTAATCGGTAGTTTCCTTGGTTACTTAGGACAGACAGGATCTGCAGTTTCTTTTGAGTCTGTTCTAAACTAAGCGATCGTCCACATATTACATGTTACGTAAGCTAGATTACCTATTCTAAGACCTTTTCCCCCTTCCGTGCGAAACTTTACACATAGATATTGCGTACAAATAAATCCATCTGCTCGACTTACAGTTTCCTTATATTCCCGGTTAAAACACTGACAGGACAACTTGGTGTGTAGGATAGAATCTCACACAGGACAACTTGGTGTGGTTATTTTGTAGACAATGCGAAGAGGCCGGCTTACTAAACCACTCCACGACAACACACACTCATACGTATACCTTTGAAATGTCTCGTAATTTAGATTTACTTGAACAACTGCATTATATACCCCTCCCTACCCATAAGGCCATATTTGGATATCGTGGGGGATGTTTTGAAGCGCCAAGCGAGGAAATGACAGGATGTATTACCAGGTTGTCACTTATATAGATTATAGATAATGCAGCGCTGCCAATTTGTACCTATATCATCACGAACGTGCGTTGGTCCTTTCAACACATGCTATGTTTTCCTTCTCTAGAGTCTATCCTACACACGAAGTTGTCCTGTGCGAGATTCTATCCTACACACGAAGTTGTCCTGTGCGAGATTCTATCATACACACGAAGTTGTCCTGTGTGAGATTCTATCCTACGAACGGAGTTGTCCTGTGCGAGATTCTATCCTACACACGAAGTTGTCCTGTGCGAGATTCTATCCTACACACGAAGTTGTCCTGTGCGAGATTCTATCCTACACACGAAGTTGTCCTGTGCGAGATTCTATCCTACACACGAAGTTGTCCTGTGTGAGATTCTATCCTACGAACGGAGTTGTCCTGTGCGAGATTCTATCCTACACACGAAGTTGTCCTGTGCGAGATTCTATCCTGGACACGAAGTTGTCCTGTGTGAGATTTTATCCTACACACGAAGTTGTCCTGTGCGAGATGCTATCCTACACAAGATGCTGTCTTATATAAGAAGCTGTTCTCTACTAGGATCAAAACGTTAGTTCAACCCACGTAAACTAAATCATCTCACAACTAAATAGTCATCGGAAAAGCTATATTGTTCAAATTAAAGTAGATAAATTAAAGTGATTTCCTCGGCAGGGATTGCTGATTCATACACAGCCTGAAAAGTTTTAAGAATTGTGAAAGAGCGTCCTGGCAAACTGTTAAAAAATCTTAATTGGTAACCACAGTTCTGATTTGCAAACGGATTTGGTTCTGAACAGTGGGCATGCAGTATGTTAAAGAAATATCGCTCCATATGTTAATAATTTACTGGAAAGCGCGATACAATTTATATGTGACAAAACCCAGTTTTTAAGTTTAGCTTATCATCAGAAGTAGAGCAGAGCACGCCGCGCCGTATCACGCCGCGCACCAAATTACAATTAGTGCCTTCAATAATACATAATAAAGAAAAACGATATATTGTCAATTATTAATATAAAGATATGAATTTATGTGAACTATGAAAAGACATTTAATAGGTGTATTAAAATAAAAAGCTGCTTAATTTCACGAAAAACATAATAATTGTGTACCTAACCTGCTATGCAATGTGGCTAATTAGTTGTTAGTAAAAACTGCGCTTCGCGCGCGAAAAGTGGCATGCAACGTATGTCAAGTTATATGTAGTGGGGATTTTTTGCTCGATACACCGGGGACTGACCAGAAACATCAGACATGTCTTTAAAAACGTATTTTCGGCCTCTGAATTGATTTGTGACACATAATATAGTGGGAAGTAATTTAAGTAATTAAAATGATTGATTATGGAATTAACCTGGTTTTAATAAATTTTAAAAAACTCGGTATTTACATTTTAGCCCCAAAAATTGCCATTTTTTGTGGTTTTTGAGAAAATTCAATAAATTAATTCAGTAGAAAAGCTTAAATATTTTGGTTTCAAATACATTTTAATTTGCCGAACTAGCTTATACCAATATAACATATAATAAACACTAAAAACTTAATATTTGACGATGTCAATTCATGGCAGCTCGGCGCGGCACAGTAACGCATCGCGCTACAAAAAAAACCAGTTAACCTGTTCAAAATAAAAAACCTCCTAAAAAAATGTTATTTTGCGCGCTAAATTTTTTTGGCTGTTTGTACATCCACAATGAAATATTGTTGCCCAAAAAGTGTTAAAATACTGTTCAATAATACTATTTGATAGTTTTTCAGCGTCAAAAAATGTTTCGAAAGCGAAAAAAATGTTTCGCGGTGCCGAGCACTTTGAAAATTTTTGAGAAAAATCGAGCGCTACCGTAAAATTTCAGTAATACTTCCCTGAAACTCATTTAAGTTTTTGTACGGTTAATGTATTGTCCTTTTCTGAAGTTCATGCCTTCTCTGGCTTAATTTAATTTAATATTGTTCAATACAGTACAGGAAAGTGTTGTATAATAGTATAGTGCCATTTCTAATACTTCAATTTTATATTGTTGAGAT
>NC_087075.1:7770857-7929702 GCF_026151205.1 Bolinopsis microptera | reverse complement strand
AATATTATAACTCCTTTTATCTTTTTATGTCTGTAATTGTGGCGAGTAATAGCGAATTCTTACCAGAAACTTTCTGATATGTTTAAAAAATTCAATTATAAACGAACCTCAATGTTGTTTTAAAGCGAAATCGTACGTCAGTAAAAAAATTCAAGTAACTATAGGAAATATTTATGAATGAGCAAACTATAGGTATGTTTCAGAACATAAGGTTTGACAAGTTGGCAGAAGTCCAAGACAAGTTAAAGCGAGAGATCGCAGAGAGGCAATCCAGCGAGGAGAGCCGACGAGGCAAGACACTGGACGTTACACGACCTATCAAGTTAGTTTCAGTTATTTATTTGTTAATAATCAAGTTAGTTTCATTCGTTTATTTATTTATTTATAAAGACACCCACAATCTACCTAAGTTAAAATCTTAAAATTAAGATTCGTGTTTCTCTGTGTCGAACCACAAACGTAAAATTAGAATAATACATCGCTGAATCAACAAATTAACCTACAGCTTCACAATTTCTAACTAATAATTACCAATTAATAATTTAACCCCCCAGTTCGCCGTGCACGTCAACACAGTTCCACCGCTTCCTGTTTAGCTCGGTAGCTAAGCGGTCCACCTGGAGTGAGGACTTTACTAAACGCCAGGCCATGATGCGTAAGTTCATAGGTAATTGACAGGTACCACGTCGGGCATGTCAATCACTCTTGTAGAATGTAGATGTGGAGTCTGGTGGGGAACTATAACACGTGACAGCTATTAACCAATCAGCTTCCACTATTAACCCTGTTAAACCCCAGAATCACTGTCACGTGTCTAATAAATATAATTGCCCTTCTTGCTACCAGAATCCACATCTATCAATCACTGTTTATTGGATGATTATAATTGTATAATGTACTTTTGATACAAGATACAGGCATACTTAATTAACTATGTTCGTAATAGCTTGCTAGTCCTTCTCAATATTTACAATTCTGACCCAATCAGTGATTGTTAATTGAAAGATTGTCAATGTTTAGCACAATGTACCCTGAATGTAATTATGAAGGTGTGTATTTGTATGAAAATTTAGCACAATGTTTTCTGCATGATTTGTGTGAAACGTATAATATGATAATACAACTGAGATTCATATAAATCTGATCACCGATTTACCGTACTTTTTTCCCTTCGCCAAATTGTGCGGTAAATATGGATGTCTACATCAAAAATTATGCAAGTGTATAAACATAATAATAACAACAGTTTTCTAAATAGCATAAAAATTTAATTACTATTCTTGTTGACCAATCTGTCAATCAGTATTAATTCAATGTAATTATATTGATAGATTTTCTCCTAACCTGCTCACGAACCACCAGAACACACTAAAGACCTGGACTGGTGTCAGATTGGGGAGAAAGAGGTTGTGCCTCATGAGCGGCTCTCTGTTCTCTTACCTGTTATCAAGCACATGACTCCTATTGGACTCACCACTCCCAGCCAGTTTTCGGTGAGTTAAACCCGGGGGCTTGATTTTAGGAGTTTCCTTTCTCCTTTTGGTACAGTAAAACCCCGATTTACCGCAAACCCTGATTTTTCCTTCCCCAAACTCCGCAGTAAATTGAGGTTCTACTGTATTTCTCATTTTCACTCTACACGCTGCCCACCGGCTTGTTAAGTGTACCTTTATTGTTTACAATAAAAACGGTGCGTGGCAATATTGGCCCTGTCGTGAGAATGTGGGTCCTAATCAAATTTATATAAAGACTAAGACAAATATTCTGCATTAAACCTTAATCCTTTTAGAGTTTTAGAATATGCAATATGCCCAAATCCAGACGGATTTAAGCCTTATTAGATTCTTAGGAGTAGAGAGAATCTACATACCCTAGGTGGCCTTAAACCGTGCTTTGTCACTGGGCACGGCTAGGCGGTGACAGCATAATTACACAGTGATAATCGGTATTATTATTTGTAAATATGGTTTGGTTATCACTTATCATCAGTTGCACCTTGTTCTTTATGGCATCCCCATAAAATGCATGGCCATCCACACATTCGTTTGATAATTAAAACATATAATACCTTAAAAATATACGAATTCCTGAGAATCAGTCATATTATTATTATTAGTTAACCAATAACTAATTCACAAGGTGGAATGTGCAGCAGTAAACGCAGACTTCACATGTCCTGTTACACAGGACATATTGTACAGAATAATGAGCTGCGGAGATAAGTACGAGTCGTACGCTAACGTGAAGGAGGCGGACGAGATTCCGATACTTCCTCCTGGTAAATTAATAGATAAAATACTACATATTATTGTGTAGATTTGTTATCTGTCATTCTTGTTAAATCTTTAGCTGTCCCTCCCATTCCAAAGTTTCTTATCTATTCCTCTCTGTGAACCACACATTGTTATCTATTATCCTCTCCTATCTTACTCATTATCTTACTCTTCAAACATTTTATCACATAACAATATCATTATGAGATCTCATATCTAACCTCTTTATCTCTGAACACAGGTGCGGCTCCAGTGCAAGACACCCCAGTTTACGACGAGAACCTCACCCCCACACTCCCCCCACAGTCACAACCTCCAACCTCACAGCCTCAACCCTCGCAACCTCAACCTTCCAGCCTAGAACCACCTCCACTGAGACAGGTCCCTGCTGTTCCTTCCATCATGGCTCCTCAATCCAGGTCAGTGTGCTGTCGGTCATTAACCAATTAAGTGATTAAACAATTAAGTGATTTATCAATTAGGTGGTTAATCAATTAAGTGATTAACCAATTAAATGATTAATCAATTAAGTGATTAATCAACAAATCAATTAAGTGATTAATCAATTAAGTAATTAATCAATTAAGTGATTAATCAATTAAGTGATTAACCAATTAAGTGATTAATCAATTAAGTGATTAATCAATTAAGTGATTAATCAATTAAGTGACTATAGAGTTAAAATAAGTCTCACTCTACTTGTTTAATTTCTGAAAAAAATTAACACAATTATATCTTTCTCCGTACATTATTAAGCATAATATCTACATTTAGATCACCGTTTGCTATTAATGGCACCAGCTCAACCCTACCCTCTTCAATACCTCCCTCCCTGCGCACACCACCATCCCCCGCCGCGCGCTCCCAGTCCTACGACAGCGCTGTGGTGATGCTGCGCGCACAGGAGCAGAATAATGGGCAGGTTGATGAGAACGGAGCTGCTCCTCCTCCTCTTCCTGGTATGTGAACTATGCAGCTTTTGTTGAATAAATTTAAATAAATTGTATTCATAGTATTAAAGAATTTAAGTAAGTAGGTATTAGCAGATAATAATGATATGTAGATCATACTAGATTAATGAATACATTTCACTATTCATCGGTACTAATAGTATTAGTGTACTGTGAATTCCGCAATCGTGGGTGGGAACAGTTTTAAGTGACATAATATGTCACCAGATTTAAATGTAGCAGCTGTCAAATCACTTACTTATTTGTCACCCGTTCTAAATAGAGTAGTCACGTGCCCCACTGTCACGTGCCCTTAGTGTTCCGCTTTGGTACTCCCTACACAATCTTTAAACAATAGATCATCTGGGTTAATAATTAGATCTGCTCCCAACTTTTGTATTGATTAATCAGAAAGTGATGAATTGTAACAGAAACTTGCTAGGTAACCATCCTCTACGGCAGAATAACCTGGCTGTACAACGGAAAAACGAGCGACAATCTATCATAGGTACAGTGCTAGAAGTAAAAGGGCTTTTAATTTTCAGTTTTAAGTTAGCCGCAATTTCAAAGAATGAGAAAAGAACTACTTACCGTGATCCTTTACTGATGGTAAAACTTGAAGCGAATAATAAAATTTGAGAATTTAGACTTGATTGTCAAGCTAACAATCTCATTTTTACTAGAAATGATAGAAAGTGTACCGAAAGAGTTCAACATGGACGATAGAGAGACTACAGAGGATCTATACGAAACACCATACGAGATAAGCATGCTCAGGGTAAGTACTAGTGTCCGTCTGTTACCAGGGATTACCCATTACCGTTACCATGGTAACGGGGTTACAGCCATGTAACGGTGGTTTTCTCGTGGGAGGGAAGTTATGATCCCGACTGGGTTTTCTCACTGAAAACTTAAACTCCACTTACCACTACTATTTACTTCACTCATGAGCTAGCGTTAATACCGCTAACATCTAATACTTGCCACGTTTCCTGCGGTTGTTTTTTACTAATCCCCAAACTATAATTCCCCAAACTATTCCCCAAAGTAATCCCCAAACTAATCCCCAAACTAATCCCCAAACTAATCCCCAAACTAATCCCCAAACTATTCCCCAAACTAATCCCCAAACTAATCCCCAAACTAATCCCCAAACTAATCCCCAAACTAATCCCCAAACTAATCCCCAAACTATTCCCCAAACTAATCCCCAAACTATTCCCCAAACTAATCCCCAAACTAATCCCCAAACTAATCCCCAAACTAATCCCCAAACTATTCCCCAAACTAATCCCCAAACTAATCCCCAAACTAATCCCCAAACTAATCCCCAAACTATTCCCCAAACTAATCCCCAAACTAATCCCCAAACTAATCCCCAAACTATTCCCCAAACTAATCCCCAAACTAATCCCCAAACTAATCCCCAAACTATTGTCTCGTGGCTGACACCTCACACTCCTCCAGGAAGAGAAGAGAAAGCTAATGCGTAGTATGAGTGTAGATGAGAACCTGCTAAGCAGTTCAAGTGAAATATTACAGACTAACGTTAGTCCGGTATTATATCTTTTATGATTTGGTGTTAAATATCTTTCGTCTGATATAGAAATTATGTTTAATTTATGTTGTGATAAAAGAATATTCTGAAGAATTGAAGGTGCGAGGAAATTAGTACTTGTATGAGATATAGGTGAAATTAATCATTTCAATAGCGGTTTATGTCAGCACTCACTGAAGACTTGGAAATGTACATGTAACCATGAAATTTTAATTTCATCAGGAAGAAAGTGAACCATCTCTCGAACACAGCTCAACAACCCAGGACTCAGACTTCGACCTAGAATCCTCAACAGAACCCTTCGCGCTGGGAATACCAGAGAACATCCCAGAAGATCTCAAGGACCTTCCAGCAGGAGCTATTGTATCTCCTTTATCCCGATTTGAACACCTCAACTTGGCCGAGTTTCCCGATGAAAGTTTTAACCTGGAGTTGACGGACAGCCGGGAAATTTCTAGTTTTATTGCGGTGAGTGTTTTTTAAAAGTTGTTAAAGATGTTTTAAGTTTATTGAATAGCAGATCGAGTATTGGTGTATATATAGATTTTGATTCTAATTTTAGTCTAGTATTTAAACAATTTGTTGTCGTTTAGCCAATTTTGATTAATAAATTGGGGGGGGGGGGGGGGGGGGGAGGGGGGTCAACCTCATTTTTTGACCCCCCCCCCCCCCTAAATTTTATGAGACAGTTTTCTCACATATTTACCAATTTTGTCAGCATGAATAAGGAGTTGTTACTTTTATCCTAACAGTGCAGTATCATTTGTCGCAAGAAATCAGAATAATCAGAAACTATTTGGAACTCCCAAAAACTGTCTATTGTTTTTTAAAGCATATGCAATTTGGCTGTTATAAATAGAATATCATATAGAAATAATATGTTTAAATAGTTATCGTTTAAATAGTTATGTTTAAATAGTTATGTTTTAAATAGTTATCGTTTTAAATAGTTATCGTTTTGATAATTTTGATCAGCTGAGAAGAAGTATATATACTTCTTCTCAGCTGATCAAGAAAGCTTATATATAAGCTTTCTTCATTTCAGCCGGGCAGAGAAAGTCTCCCCAGAGCAGCCGAATCAACCCAAGGAGGTCCTTTACTGGTTGACAAATACGGACAAATCTATACTGATACAATAACTAGTCTAATAACAGGGTGAGTAGTTGATAAGTTGGAAAGTTTGTAATTTAGAGTTCTATCGAATTATACCGTAGAGTTCCCGGTAAATTAGATACAATTCAAGTCTTCAAAAAGAAGCTTCAATTGCTGTCCGTGTTAAACAGAACTTGTATTAGTAATTTTATAAACAAATGATGTTTACCTCATTTTAAACCTCAACTGAAACCTCGCTTAAAACCTCAGTTTGAACCTCATTTTGAACCTCAGGCCTGTAACAATGGAACCACCGGTTGGGAACCCAGTTGTTGACGCTGTGTTACCAGACTTTGTTGATGAGTCCTTGTTGGAGCTGGACAGTGAGGATGAGGATGATACCCCTAACATGTCAGATTCTTCATTTTTCTTTGTTTTTCTTTTGTTTTTCTTTTGTTTCATTAATTTCTTTGTTTTTTATTTCAATTTCAGCTCCTTTTTGCATATTTGATATTTTATGTTTCCCAATTCTTATCACTTTATCAAGTTCATGAGTATAGTTTTCCAGACTGATCTGTTTACTAACTTGGCAACTTGCCCTATATTTCAGATATGATAGTCAGCTAAACCTGGTTTCCTTAAAACCGTCCGGTCCGGACAGTTTCACATCTTCCTACTCGGGAGGGACACCTTCAAATACCTCACTTGATGGAACGCCTGTGGTATGTGCTTTTCAATCATTAACCAATTGTAGAGGTCACTGCAATTTACATATTATTATGGTGGCTGAGTACTGACTTCTTTAATCAAGTTACATTAATGGAACGTTAGTGAAATCTTCTTGAAATTCTAAACAGTGAACATATTGCAGGCACTACCACAAATACAGGTATCAACATCAGAGATAGTTTCTGAACAGAATCATACAGTTACCGACAGTCTTTACGAGAACTTTGAATGTGCCACACAAAAACTCAGGTTTGAAAAAAATCAATAAATAAAATAATAA
Organism: Bolinopsis microptera; assembly: GCF_026151205.1. Classification (NCBI taxonomy): domain Eukaryota; kingdom Metazoa; phylum Ctenophora; class Tentaculata; order Lobata; family Bolinopsidae; genus Bolinopsis; species Bolinopsis microptera. Next base: position 7,922,820 of record NC_087075.1, on the reverse strand, counting down.
TGTTTAAAAAACTCGGGTTTGAGATTCTCACTATAATTGTTAAAAATTTACAATTTTTATTATCCAAAATCATTTACTGAGCCTTCGTTTCCTCTCGATAAATAATATTAATTGTGCATCTGAACTTAAAATCAGTTGCGTAAATATATTGTTTATAAATATTGTGCTATTTCAGAACTAAAGTGATCAGAAGAGAGTCAAGCAAAAGGTCCATAAACCGGGGACCAAAAGTGTCACAATCCCAAATTTCACTGGCTTCCGATGACTGGCTTGAACAAGACACTTACGAGAATATCAATGAAGTAAGACTATAATTAGTCTTAAAAGCTTAATTAATGATTTATATGATTTTTTGTCCATTATTTTGGTTGTGTAATCCAAGAAGATCTACGGTACACTTTTCAATGGTTTTCTTAAACTGTCTGTCTGCAGAAATATTTTGAACCATGTACCAATTCAATAATTAAGCAAATACCATAGCCAAATCAAGTTCCTCAAATACCAATAACGCTTCATTCCCAACAATTCAACCACCACCCTTTAGGAGGGAGCAGAGTTTGAGTTGAAATCAACTGATGTGTTCCTCTGTGGACACGGACAGAACGGTAACGGCGAGGTAAACCCTTCCTTATCTGATAATCATTGTAATCTTAACCCTAGAAATAACATACTTTATTTCAGTACACTGTACTAGCAATCTGTAATATAATATTTCCAGCAAAATGTCTGGTTATAAGTGTGCAGATTGAATAGTGCAGTAGTACAGGTTTATTACATTATACCCGAATTAGCGGTGCACTATATTCACCCTAACTCGGTACTTGTATCCAGATAGTGGTGTTACGACTTGCTGAACCAACCCCACACATTGCGCTGGATATACCCCTAAAAGGTAGTCAAGTACTGTGCTGTCACATGGTGCCGGGAAGAGAAAACACCCTTTGGGTCGGGACTCAGGACGCCAGGTAATTATTTCGTTAATTATGTGTTGATAATTATTATAATTAGGGTAATTGTCATAAGTTGGTTAGTTAAATAATCTTTAGAGTTTAGCCGTTAATTCTGTGCTGTATGCGGCTTGCGGGTGTACGCCGTAAACGGGAGATGGGATTACATTTCACGGAAAAAATTTTCTCACGAAAAGTATTATGTCCAGTAGCGGAGAAATGTCATTATTCAGTATCGAGTGCAGCAAAGTCATATACCCAGAATAGCCCCTCACTGAAATCTAATTTCGTGACCTGGTGTTGAAGGAAAGGTTTGCTATTCGGTCACACATTTAGGTTGTGCAAAATGGAGCGCGCAACGACTGCGATGTTGCAAAAGAGGATACGTCTAATCGGCGCGCGGCTTAATACTGCATGCTTCCCATGTGCGGGTGGTCTGACATTTCTTGTGTCAGCTAGTTTCCCAATATATACTTACTCGTTGGATAATATGTACATAATATGCTATCATATCAAATCTTAACACATTGTTAAGAGGTTCAATCTCACGTACGCACTTTCCAAGTAAGGATGATTTGTTTCAGGTTGCTGGTGTACATGATGTCGGATCCTAGCTCAACTCTTCTAGAACTTGAATTGGATGGAGGTGAGTCTGACACTAATACATTTTATTACTTTTTTATTAAAAACCATAGGTCGGAACTCGATCCCAAGAGCTGCCACGTTATAATGTAAACAGCTTGTTATTCAATGTTGTGAGTTAACAAATTGTCAGCCCAGTAACCTGATCATTGTGCGAAAGCTAGTCTACTCCCGCCAGTGGCGTAACGTTGCCTGTTGGCGCCCCCCTGCCGAAAAAAGCGCCCCCCTGTTGGCGCCCCCTCCCCTTTTGGTGTCCCTCCCTAAAATTAAACAAAAATTAGGTGATTTTAAAGAATACGCCGGTAAAATCTCTAAAAAAGTGTGTATCTAGAGCAAAACGCGCAGTTTTGCTAGTACTTTAGTTAAGTTTTCGAAATTGTCCCACATTCAAACGACGATTTGGCGCCCCCCTAATACGGCGCCCCCCTGCACAGCGGGGTCAGCAGGGCCTTTCGTTGCGCCACTGACTCCCGCACCCTCAAATAGCCGAATTATTTTTCAATATTTAAGGTTATTTTTGGATCTACGATTTGAAAATGTTCTATTTTAAAACCCATTGCAGGTCCGGTAATCTGTATATCTCACATTGATGATTCGGTGTTTGTCGGAACTTCTGAGGGTTACATTCACGTCTTCACTAGAGACGGTTGGTTATTAATTAATCACTTAATTATAATTAACCAATTACCAATTTTCTGTGCTGATTATTAAAAGATGGTAGTCTGCATGAGTAACAAGTTTATTAATATTATTTTGTTTATGTTGAACAAACCTCTGTTCTAGAACCAAATATTGGAACCGGTAATAGTAAGTTTAACGTTAGCTGTGAAGAATACTTCCCTGAACTCTTCCTGATTTATCTCGTCCTGTTTTCAATCATCATTATTCTCAATGCCAAGCAATTACGATTATTCGTGTACATGTCCGTATAATGTTACTCGTTAAGCTTGACTGATATTAAACAGTTTTAAATTGGTAGCCTGATATTATGAACCCCATTTATTCAACTAATTAATACTTTGAATAATTAAGTTAGTTAATTAATTAATTAAATTACAGTGTCTGTAAACGAGTGGTGTGATAATGACCCGTTAACCAAGAAGTTAGGAAACAACTCAATCTGTGTAATGCTTCCTATTGGGGGACAAATGTGGTGCAGTTGCGGATGTCAAATCTTCGTTATATCACCTGAAAACGTCACCGTAGAGGTGAGTTTTATCTCGTATTCTCTTATTATTGTAATTTATCATGTCTTTTGTAACGTTACCATTTCAGTTTCCAACTTTTTTCGGGAAGTCCCAACACTCTCCCGAAAAAAGCGGTAAATTCCACCCACAATCTAATTTAACTCTGTATTCAACAATCTTGGCTACTAGAAAACTCACAAATTGAGTTAAGTTGTAATTGTTCCCAATTGTTACTCAGATGAATGTTCCATTTCCCTCGCGTCTGTCTCATAACAATCTTGTTCCTTTCCTTATCTCTTCTAATTGGGGAGTTGGTTGAAACAAATTGAATTCTCATAAGAAAACACCCTTGATTTACAAAAGAAAAGTAGCACTGTGATAATATTAATCTTTCGCTCTAAATATCTCAGAAACGCGTTAAATTGAATTCTCATAAGAAAACACCCTCGATTTACAAAAGAAAAGTAGCACAGTGATAATATTAATCTTTCGCTCTAAATATCTCAGAAACGCGTTAAATTGAATTCTCATAAGAAAACACCCTCGATTTATAAAAGAAAAGTAGCACCGTGATAATATTAATCTTTCGCTCTAAATATCTCAGAAACGCGTTAAATTCAGCAACTTTTCACCTGGCATACTAAACCAATCCTGTTGTTCTCTTATAAAAACCCGTTTATAAAACTTAAGGGCACTTAGACCGTTTTTAAATTAGAATAGCGACGTGTTAGAGCAATGATATTTCTCAACGCTTTCATAATCGTTCTGGCAATTAATTCTGCCTCTACAGCGATTTTCTATGCAGATTCCAACAGAAATGTGTCAAGTGCAAGAGATGGTTCGTGGTCAAAACCATTTGAGAATGTGACGGACTGTGTTGGATCGCTAAAGAATCCTGGGGACGAATGTCATATTCGCGAGGGAATATACCGAGAGGAGATTGTACTCTCCGGATTAAAAGGGACTGCTGAGAAACCCATTGTTATTCGAGGATACGGTAAAGAGAGGCCCACTCTTGATGGCACTGTCGAGATTTCTCCTGAAAACGGCGAATGGCAGAGGGATGGCGAGATTTACTTCGGGAAGATAAATCAAACCATTTGGCAGCTCTTCTTTGACGATCTAATGATGACTAATGCTAGGTGGCCTAACGCAAACTGGTCTGATAAAACTGTCTTTGACGGACGGAACCATTGGGCAAAAACCTCCTCCGGTTCTATTAGAGGAAAGATAATAAACCGTGGAGACAGCCTCAAAGACAGTGACAAGAATATGACAGGAGCGATGGCCGTGATGAACATCGGATCTTGGAATACTTTTGTCGCTCCAGTGGAATTGCATACTCCTGGGCAAAACTTCTTTGCCTATCACGACACGTTTGGCAAGATCCATTTCCAACCGAAACATAGTCAGTATTTCATAGAGAGCAAGCTTGATCTCCTTGATGTACCCGAAGAATGGTTCTTTGACAAAGACACCAGCATGCTTCATTTCATACCTCCAAAAGGTAAGAATTTCTCGTCCGGAACTAAACTACGAGGTAAGGTACAGACGTACGCCCTGACCTTGTCAGATAGCCAGCACGTTGTTCTGAAGAACTTGGACTTTTTCGGTACGACTTTAAAAGGAACATCCACTTTAACAGACACTTACATTGATCAAATAAGATTTGACTCCCTTAACTTCTTATACCCTTGTGCCTCTAAAAGAATGCTACTGGAAAAATCTGTCACAGAATGCACGAACCTAATGGGAAGGCGAGGAAGGCTAGGAAGATACAAACCGACTGATATTTGGGGAAGCTTCACATTCTTTAACAACACATTCCACGGAGCTGACGGTCCTGCTCTATCCTACGAGGGTTCACGTGTCACTCTGGAGAACAACTTGTTCGAGTATAACGACTGGACATCTGCCAACAGTTTAGTTGGTGAAGGAGGACACGGTACAACACAAATCTTCAGTATCCACGACACTTACATCAGGAACACGTTCAGGTACAACGGTGAGAGTCACGGACTCAGACCTGGGCTGCAGTCTAATGCTACTCTGAATAGAGTGGTGGGACAGTGCTGGGGCCACCAGGCAAATGATGGAGCCGGGATACAGGTCACTAAAAACTGGCAAAGTCAGACGACAGTTGCACGGAACTGGGTGCACGACTCTTCTGAGTGGGGGGTCAGGTTTGATGGTCAGCCTCCTAGGGTTGGCGATCACGGTACCCTGTCCCAGAATGTCCTGTTCAGGGTTGGTTCCGGTGGAGCTCAAGTTAAAGGCGACTATCATGTTGTGCTTGATAATCTGGCATTTGATTCACTTGACGGGGACACAAGGACATTTCCAGAGTGTTCACTTTGCGTGTGGAAGACTGTTAGAGCAAACCCTATCGAGATCAACAATCACTCCACAGTTGTAGGAAATCTAGCTGACTCAGCAAACGGGGGCAAAGTCTTCAAGAACGGTAGCAAAGTGAGGCCTATAAGTGTCTGGCCACTGCACGGATCTAATGTGACAGGAAACATCGTGAACACTGATATAAAGTCCCTGCTTCATGACCCTGATAACTATGATTTTAGACCACTCCACGAGAATATCACAGCAGGACCGTACCCTTACAGTACAAACCTCACTACTTACTGGATACCAGGGAGACAGCTTTACAAGGCTTCCTCCCCAGTACCGCCCCAACATGCACACCACGTGTTGGCTTCCCACCGGGACGCGCTGATGTGGCTAAACGCGCACACGTGCGAAACACACCACGTGTATCTTGGAACTACTAAAGCTGGAGTACTTGCTGCTGATTATGCGAGTGTAGAGTTTATTGGGACAGTGCTGGCAGGTGGGAACATTGTGTATCTGAAGAAGAAGTTGGAAGTTGGGGTGAAGTACTTCTGGAGGGTTGATGCTGAGTGTGGGGTCGATGTTATCAAAGGTGATGTTTGGGAGTTTATAACTGTTTAGATGGCGGTGATAGGGTGGAAGAAAATCAATTTTTGTGATAAAAATGACAATAGTTTCTGCTGATTATTCTGTTATCAAACGAGTTTTATTGTATGACCCTTACTTATAAATTGCATATAAGCATATAGATTCATCAATAATACTTGCCAAATTTACCTAAACTTTTAAGGTTCTTAAAAAGAAGTCGACATATCTCCAGATAAAGTCTTCTTCCAGAACATTGATACTCCCAAAACCCCAAAAAATTGCAGTTTGCACCTCTTCGGTAATAGAAAGAAGCGCAAAAACAGCTAATAGTTAGGTCAAATTCTGCCGTTTTCTGACAAAAGTGCTTAAGTAACACAAGGTTCATTTTGTGCAAATTGACTTTAAAGATTTCAATTCTGTAATTGCTCTGGGCTAGCTACTGTCCAATTTAAACTGCACCCACTATGTTTCTAAGGTACTTTGTCGACTTTTGAAACTTCTGACAAGGTTTCATCATCCTAACTTATCGGAAAGTGCCTCAAAATCACAAATTATAGTTTGAATTTCTTAGAAAAGTGCTTAAGTACAGTCACATCGGCAAATACTACATGTTCTGATGAAAATGACCCGTTCAAACCATTGGTCATCGAAAGTAAAACGAAAAATTAGCCTAAAACTGTTGTGATGAAACATTGGTTGTAAATAGGGGACACGCTGAAATAGAAAATTTGAAAATTCCTTTTCTGAGAAAAGTGCTTAAGTACAGCCACATCAGCAAAAGCTCCATGTTCTGATGAAAATGACCCGTTCAAACCATTGGTCTTTGAAAGTAAAACGAAAAATTAGCCTAAAACTGTTGTGATGAAACATTGGTTGTAAATAGGGGACACGCTGAAATAGAAAATTTAAAAATTTCGTTTTCTGAGAAAAGTGCTTAAGTACAGCCACATTAGTGGGAACTTTATCTGCGATCATTCTGACCTAAAATTTTACGACAAATTGATTGGTGGTGGTTTAAGAACACGAAAACACTCCCTTCTCCCCAGCGGATTAAAAAATAGTCGGAATTCTGCCAGCATTTCAACGAAGAGTTGATTGGTGAAAGTACGGGATAATAATAAATAATTTTCTTTCTTTAGAAATTAAATTAAGAACTCAGATGAGGCTTTCTTCATAAAGACCAATGATTTGCGAATTATTGATATCGTAACGCGAGGCAAAGAAAAACAAGCGTATAAAAATGTAACATAATTGTTGTACATAAATAAATGGTAAATAATACAAGAAATAGATGATTTTTAGTCAAACACTCGATTAAGATCTGTTATATCTGTACTATCAGGTAAGTTCATCCAGAATACCCTACTACTCGGGGCCATAAGCCTGCACAGTTTACGTATATAATGTCTTGTTTTTTGGGAGTAGCTATCCCCCGGGGCTCTTCCTGGGCGAAAGCTATTTTTCAACCTATGGAAATGAGTCTCTCGTCTTTTTGTCTGAGAAATGGATTGAAATGAAAGGAAACCTCGTCATGATTTGTTTTCCATTCCATTTCTACAGACCCACGCTGGAAACTTACAACTTTAACATCTTTAGTTTTTTAGTTGCTTGTTCCATAGGACCTTGGCCACGTTTCAAAGTCTGTGCAGTTCATGCTTATCGCAGTACCCACCTGTTCAACTGCCTGAACAAAGTCCTTATAATCATGAAGTTGACCTGATTGTTTAATGGACAACTCCACTTTATGGTGGAATGAGTCTGCACTCATAAAGGTGTGCACTGGCTCTAGATACTTGACCGTTATCTTGTCCAGGTCAACATCTGGGCTGTTGATAATTGAACATAGGGCAGTAAATAAAGTCCAACACTTGTTTTGAGCAGAACAATTGTCTGCCCAAATCTGCTACCACCAATCTTGCCAACTGGCAAAATGTTTTATTGCCCTTATCCAAGTCGAGGACACATTCTCATCTTTCCTTCCTGCGATTGACTCATTCCAAAGAATCGCTAAAGGAGCTCCGTCTGACCCCAGCCTCGCGAAGGTCTCGTTAAATGTGACAAGGCGTCTTTAAAAAATCGCCTCCTCGTACTCCGGCATGTGTGGTAGTAAAAGAACTTTCTCCATATCAACAGAAAAGGAGCAGTGAAGCAAATCGCTTCTATCTCTTTGGTAATGTTCCCTTGCCTGTCGATAATCCCGCCAGTCTCAACTTATAAGAGAATAAAAAATTTTAGAGCAAATTATGACGTATATTTTGAAACGTTCTGCTTTGACAAATCGGCAATTTTGACGGCGAAGCTAGCGTTTCTGAAGTTTATGACCATCACCAATCGATCCGCCGTGAAAATTTAGATTTGTTAGTACCGATTATATAGTTTCAGTTGGCAGAATCAACATTTAATTAAACGTATAATGGCACTTAGGCACTTTTGTGAGAAAACGAGCCCGTTTTCACAAAAGTGCTTAAGTGACATAAATTGTTTTTTCCCAGGCCAAAAGACCCACGATCATCAAATTGCCGTCACTAGGCCAGTTTTGGACGTAGAAAACAATGCCACCGTTTTCAGTTCCCGAAATGGCACCATTTTTGAAATAAACTGCACCCGTTTTCCAAAATGTTACTTAAGCACTTTTCTCAGAAAAATTACCATTCTTTGCATTTTAGGGGGTTCCAAAAAGGGGGTTTTGGGGGGTCGGCGAATGTATCCAATGGTCCTCAGGGATAGTTCTTGACCCAAAAACAAAAGTTAGACCAAAAAACCCGAAATTTCCAAAATGTTACTTAAGCACTTTTGTCAGAAAACGGCAGAAATGAACCGATGTTATGGTAAAATCACATGATAAACTGATGATGTCACTTGATAAATTGATGACGTCACTTGATAAATATTTGACGTCGCGTGTTCTCATTTCAGCACCTGTTCTCGACACACAACAACACATCAGCTCAAGTCTACAAGATGGTTAATAGTGGGAGTGGGGTATGGCTAGCTATTCGGAACAGTCCGGTAATCAGACTGTTCCACGCTAAAACTGGGGAGCATTTGGAGGATTATGATATCAGCACTGTTGTTCATCATCTCTTTACTGGTGAGTGTAGAGACTAAACTAGTTAACTCAGCAACTTTACTAAAATAGTGGGGTTCTGTGTTTGGTATCATGTGAACTGTCATGATTATCAATTATGTTGCTAGCGCGAGATAACTAATTCCCCTTTATCTAATCTCTATATAATCTCTATATAATCTCCCTCTATCTTCTTATCTTATTTCCGGGGTCACATAATTCACATATCTCCAGGTTCGCATAACTCGTCCAGAAGGCGGAGAGCGGAGAATGTGAGAGTAACAGCACTCCTAGCTTCCTCCTCTACCGGTGCTCTCTGGATAGGTGGGTACTGGGGTAACGTCACGTGGTTTCTTGATGAGGTCACGTGGTATTTGTTGTGACGTCACGTGGTATTTGTTGTGACGTCACGTGGTATTTGTTGTGACGTCGTGGTGTTGTGGTGACGTCACGTGGTTTCTTGATGAGGTCACGTGCGTGGTGTTGAAAGTGAAGAAGTTTTCAATTTCACTGTCTTAATTTATTTATATCACGTCAGTCGTCACGTGATTCTAATAGTCACGTGATTCTAATAGTCACGTGTTCCAGGTACCTCCTCTGGAGTAGTGGTTGTTGTTCCTATCGCTAAACCCCCCGTAGCCCCCAAGATATGCGGTCCCCCCTTCCTCAGCTACATGGGCCACTACGACGGTGTCAGGTAAGCTTCCTCATTATCTTATTATCTTATTATCTTATTATCTTATTATCTTATTATCTTATTATCTTATTATCTTATTATCTAGAGTATCTTCCAGATTTTATATTGAATTTGGAGAGTCTATCCGCAAGAGAGTCATCTCTGTGCTGTCATCTCTATAACTGTATAACATTCTGATAAAAATCTGAATACTGAATAAAAAGTATGTTAAATACGGGCGCTTTTACATTACATTTCATAAGTATAAAACAACAAATAACTTTGCTCAATGCTGCACTTAAATTTATTGGCCCAGTCCCCCCTCCCCTCCCCTACCCCCACAGTTTATCCTTTTATCAATTTTGGAATAACAAATAATGGACTTGTTGATCCGAAAGTCATCGAAAAAAAACCGAAGTTCATTGAATTAAGCCACTGAAATATCTCCTTCTTCAGTTTCAAATGATATGAACCTCTGCTCGACGTTAACCTTCGGTTGCAGCTTGTAGCCTGGACCAGGAAAAGTAGTCGCATCTTGTGAAATATAAATAGCGTAATTTCCATAAACTGGTCCACTCTTAAACATCCTCACGTCTCTATGGTCAGTACCTTGCACGAGAATCGGATTGGTATGGAAATTACATGAGGGGTAGGGGCAATTCTGTATGTTTGAAATCTCGTGAGGCCACACGAAGTGGATTTCTTTACCGGTTAGAGGGTTGCAGCCAAAATGATTTCCCAGTCCGTGTGTGTTGTCGTCGTTTACCCCTGACGGAGAAAGATTGCCACCTGTTAGAACTATTCTGTGTCCATTGTCAGTATAGACCCAGTTAAAAGCCAGGTCTCCTCTCACTGAAAATACAGGATCATGTTCTGAGCGTTAGCACTGACACTCTCCTGAAGAGGACCTCCCTCAGTAACCACCTCCCTCCCTGCCTCCCTGGATCCATATCCTGGAACCTAGAAAGCAGGGACCTTCCACCCTCCTTAAACCGGAACACTTTCACTGCGTCCACCTCCCCTCCCTGGTGTCTAACTATCGCTATGTAACTCACTGGCTGTCTCCAGACCAGTCTGTTCAGGTAATCTTTTGTCAGGGCCTCAGCGTAAGTCCCGATGAAGACATCGTCCACCCAGCCTCTGGTGTAGTCCATGATGTGCCCATCTGCAGGGTTCAGGTTCATACCTAGGTTCCAGGTCTTTATCTCTACTTGTTCTGTCCTCTCTATTGTAAGCGAACAAGCTGGCCCTGCTATTAGTAGGGCTAATAATAGAACCCTGATGTCTTTATCTCCGGCAATTAGAATTGCGAATCTGAAATGTGGCTGCTCATTTTCCATCTGCGAGTTTGATTCGACCGAAAGCCGCAGAAAGCGCAGAAAATTACAGAAAATCTCCAGAGAGTGATTGAAATAACATTTCAGGTTCCTAATGCAAGCCCAGTCCAGAATCAGGAAACTAATCGCTTCTGAGTCTACAGATCAGGAGAATGTTTACGAGGAGGTCAGTTTTAACTTCATGTTAACTTTATATTAACTTTATGTTAACTTTATATTGTTAACTTTATGCTAACTTTATGTTAATTTTATGTTGACATTATGTTAACTTTATAATGTTAACTTTAATGAGGACTTCATGCTAACTTTACTTTCACATGTTAAACTTGAATTACAGACTCTTTAGTCTGATCTAAAATACGGGCATCAATCCAAATTTCGAAATTACCAAAATCAATTCTATCTACCTTCATTGTTCATTAAAACATTGTATTTGTCATCACTAAGTCTATTCAGAAAAAAATCAAAAAGAATTATCAAATGAGCCTCAATAACACTAAACGACTTAATTAAAAAATGTATTGCATTCCGCAACATACTTGTTACTCACGACTATGATTGTTGCAGATAACGTCGCAAGTAATAATCTCCTGCGGGAAAGGTATGGAAGACTTTCGAGATCATTCTACCGGAGCAGCGAACCAAAGCGAACACATACAGAACAGCTCGTATCTTATCGTGTGGCATTATCCCGCATCTGATGAGAACTCATAGTAACGGAGCGCGCTTCCTTAACGGATATGTAGCTTTTAAAGTGGATGTTTTGTTAAGTATGTTTCATTTTTCAGATTGTGACCAGTCAGCGGTTCAAATGTTCATGCTCTTTGGTAATGAAAAATGGACTGAAGTGTAAATTTATGATTTTTATACAATATTGGCAGAAATTTTCAAAGATTTTGTTTTATTTTTGCAGGATGTTTAAAGTTTTGTGATGGATACAGGATTTGTGAGGATTTATGCGTTTATTGTCGTCGGATTGAAAAATAATGAATTGATATGCCCAAATTTTAAAGGAAAGGCCTGAAAGTGAAAGATTCGTTTGCTTCTCGAATATATTGTTGATAATTTAAATTTTAACTGTAGTTGTGAGTATTTTCATTGGAATATAAAATGTTCAATTACAATTGCAGATTTATGTTTCTAACTATGCTTTTAATTTTCGTCAGTTATTTAGTGATACAGGCTCCGGAAAATTATTTAAGATAACGCATTCCTAAAACCTGGAACTAGTTAACTTTAAATGCTGATTATATACATCGGGATAATTATTCTCGATGCTGGGTTGTGATGTTTTTAACGTTAATTTAATTAAGATTTTTACTTTAAATTGATACTAAAATTTGAACATGTTTTAATTTAACGAAGTTCAAAATATCTCTCGCCAAGTAATTTATAACTTGCGTGGTACTTGCTAATGAGAATTTACGACTAAAATTGCAAATGTTAAACTTATTTTCTTACGTTTGAAAATCTAGGACTAGTCCAATCTACGTGTTTAACTCTTCTCTAAATCTGTAAAAACAGCTTATACATTATATTACGTGTTGATTGACGAGGTCAATCCTTCTCAGCTCGGCGTTGCGCATCTCGCCGATCCAACGAACTAACGAATGACGAAGAGAGGCATTATCTGCAGCATAATACAATAATTTGATTCACGATGTCAATCCTTCGCGGCGAGGCCAAGTGGCGCAGCTCGCCGATCTACTCAGTACTCATCTACCGATCAGAAACATTATTTGATGCGCGGAGTGCGGCCCAATAGTACGGCGTAGTGCAACTGCATTGCATTGTGCTACAATTATTTGTAGCGCGATGCGTTACTGTGCCGCGCCGCGCACTCAATTAGGCTTCTCACAGCGAGATTTACTGGGCCGCGCTCAGCCTGTCATTCCGCCTAATCTCTATTCGTTTATGAACATAATAGCCTGAGTGCTGAGGTCCCCAGGTAAAGCGAAATGCGCTACTGTGCAGCGCCGAGCTGCCATGAATTGACATCGTCAATTAATACAATTATATGCAATACAATTGTCATACGTTGTATGACCCACCGCGCACGAAGTGCGCGGCTCCCCCTGTATCGTCGTAACGACATAGTGAAACGACCGTGGGGGTCGCAACGTGATACAACAATACAATTGATTGATGATGTCAACCCTTCCAGATCGTTCGCGTTGCATTTTGCTCTGCTTCCAAAAGCAACGATCTCGTCTTCGATTTACTGGGCCGCGCTCAGCCTGTCATTCCGCCTAATCTCTATTCTATGTTTATGAACATAATAGCCTGAGGTCCCCAGGTAAGTCTTCGATGCGAAGCAAGATTGCCAGTTTGCGCGTCAAAGCAGCCAAGTCTTCCAAATTAGGTAGTGCACTTAATTGACGATGTCAATTCATGGCAGCTCGGCGCGGCACAGTAGCGCATCTCGCCGCGATCTAGCCAGAGAAGCCGATCGCTGTTATGTGAGAAGCCTCATTATACACAGCCACAATTTAAAATTGTTCAGAAATTCGTAGGTCAACTGTAGGCGCCACGCACAGGATCTATTTAATTGTTAACTTACAATTACATGTCACATTTCTTAATTACTAGAGCCAAAATTTCAGAAGCAAAATAATTTAAAAGATATTTCTGTCGTTTACTCAGTACAGGCCGTGAGCACTGCGATCTAATTAATATAATAATGGAGAGATTCCAAAAAACCGCGCGCTCGTTATTTATTGTGATTAAATTGAGTGCGCGCCACTGTGAACAGCAGTACCGCTCAAGCATGAATTAGTACTGAGCGGTACGCAGTTCTGCGTGAGGCGTAGACATTTGTAGCACACGTTTCATTCAACTAATCCATTAATCCATGTGACATGTACAATGTAATTATATTAAAGCAAAAAGAATATTAATTTTAATAATAATTGACGTAAACATATGTGTTTAAATAACATCTATAATCTAGCGAGTTACTAATACCGTTCGCGTTTGTTTGTATTCTTGATTATATATCTTTACACTAGCCTATATTATGATGGAGATATACATTATATAATTGCTCCAATATTCAACACTGCTAAACAACAAATACCTACTCGCCCATCGATGAAGCAGTCGCCAAAACAAAGCTCAAAGTTAATATATCTTCGTACTTCGTTTTGGAAACTGTAGAATTCCAATAAATAATTAGTGTTTCAATCGTGTATTCGATGGGCAAGCACTCGCCACTTGACGCCGAGACAAACGGCACCAGCTCCGCCCCGCAACCGTGAAGTAAGGCGGGGCGGTGGTGTGCGCCGTTTATACGGCCCACAGCACGAGACATTTTGAGCTCCAAGACTTAAGACTATAAAAGTCCCGAATTAAACGTAGCGACTTACCATCGTCAGCCGTCAAAAATTTAGAATTTGTATGTTATAAACTCTATACCTGCTATCAGTCTAACATGTAATTTAGTTTGTTATTGGCTAAATTTTCAACTCGATTAAGCGATGCAGACGGATGAACTAGGCTTCTCCTCCGTCAAAAACACAATGAGAGGGGATTGTGGAAGGACACGAACACTATTCGTTAACTCGTACCCCGGGTACCCCCTAGAACTGTGTCCCATCAGAGAGAGCCCATCACCCGTCAGATCGAAAACAGTGTTTTAGTTTTGATATATGCTGTACCAATTACAATAAATGGTAAGTCAAGGCTGACGTTGGTAGCAAAGTATAAAGTGACACGTCACAACAAAATAACCACTACACACTACACACACTATACGCTATAACTATTGTACACAGTACACAGTATAACTAAAATATGAAATATAAACAAGTTACAAGAGACAAAAGAGTTTACAGAAGAGTTTTACATCGGCTCAGCACCGCCAGGACATTGGCTATACACGTGGGTCAATTAGTTTGATTTGGTATGGTTCGACCGGGAAAGTGGTCGAAATTAGTGCTCTTAATGAGTCATCACTGTCGTCTGAATATTAGAGCGGGAACTTCCCAAGTTTCGGCCGACAACGCGCGCGCATAGCATCGGCGCGCAATGCTATGCGCGCGCGTTTCAATATTGCTGAGTCATTCGGCGGTTGCGCTCAGCGTAACTTGGAAATGAGTTGTATGTTGTTTACCTAAATTCAAGCATGGTATTCATAGATATGCTTGTCAGTCAGTAAGTGCTTAAGTGGGAATAACAGGCAAATGAATATCACTTCATAATCAGAATTCAGTGAAATTTCTGTCACACCACTCAGTTCCATACCGGTTTTGAGCTCTTAGAAGTGACTGTTTAAGTAAATTCTTGACAGATCCGCATGTGGAGGTGAAATTTAACGGGCCAACTTTACGGAATTCGTTCCACAGCCATGCAGATTTATAAATAAATTGATTAGTTGGAGAGGGTGTAATGAACAGATTATCTTTCCTATTTGATATGTTGAATAAGTAGTATAACGAAATGGTACTCGTGACTTAATGATCTTAAAAAGTTCCATTAAACAACGGTATCGGTACAGGTTCTCTGTAACAAGTAATTCATGTTTTGTGAATAGAGGCTTAGTGGACTCTTTAACATAGAATTCAGATCCTAGACGTTGAGAATTAATTGGTCTTGCTCTAGCACATGTCTTGAATTTGTCTACATAAGCTTCATAGTCTCCAAATAGAACTTCTTAACAGATCAAATCTGAATCGTGTTCTGATATGGTTTTTGATTTGGCTCTTGGCTTCTTTTTTATGGTCAGCTATCATCTCAGAGACACGATCTACAAATACAGTGCACAGCGGTCCCACACCTCCAGAGGCTGTGAAGACCAGAGGCCAGAGGGGCAAAGGATCCCCTCTCTGACTGAAGTACTCTCTCTTCATACAAATCTTTTAAGGTATTGACTGATGCCAGGTGTTGTTCGGCATACATAATTCCATCTTTTAGATAACCCATAGCTTTGAATGCAGAATGAGCTGCCTGAGGCTCCCTTTTAGCAATATCTGATAGATCTTCAATGTCGTTAATCCATTCATCGACTTTTCTCTCTAAAAACCATTTTGTCCCCTCCTCCTTAACATTTGTAAATACAATTAAAGATTAGGGAAATAATCGGCCACGATACAAAAGGAAAGTATTATACCATAGTTTTTACTTTACTTTACTTTAGGTTCCTAGGACTGGCATTAACGTTGTTCGTATTTTATTGCCGTTGGTCCAGTAAATTTCCTGTTAAGGAAGCTTGAAAATAACGCTGCAGACAGGGATTGGCAAGCCACGTAACTTATTTCTTGCTGTTATACTATCCAGAAAACCTTACCAGCTGGCACACTGGCTTGCTAGATGTGCTTTTTCACAGCATGCAAGTTTGAGCTCTCCCAGCCAATCTTACTGGCTGAGCGTGTTATTTAGGATATTACGTCTTCACAGCAAGCTCATGCTTGCGTGCGCTTAAGTTTATTGCACGCGTAATGCATTCCAAACTTTTAGAAACAGAGAACAAAAAGCTGCAAAGTTAAAGTTGCATTAAACATTTATTCCGCCCGAAATAAAACTTTTTGGGATAGTTTAAAATTTATATTGCATATTGTCTATTTCGCCTTGTAAAAATAACGAAATACTTTTTAAGATCGAAAATTTTACAAAAAATTATTTTCAGAAAAAAAGCTAAGCCTCTATTTTCACTTTTGGATATAATCCCTGTAGCCAGTAAAGTTTTTTGGGTATCGCATTTCTCGTCAGAATAAACTGTACCTTGCGGTTGTCATACGTTGTATGACCCGCCACGCATGAAGTGCACGGCTCCCCCTGTATCGTCGAAGACACTATAGTGAAGCGACCGTGGGGGTCACCACGTAATACAACCTTGCGGCTGGTAAGCCAATCCATGAAATTCATGTGTGGCAAGCTTTTTCGAGCTTCTTGTACAAGTTAGGTGCAGGGTTAAGTGCAAAGACCAAAGACGTAGACGTAAAATAAACATAAAAGAAACAAAATTAATGTATTTTATACTTTATATATTTTGCAATCATGACCATTGGCGACGCGCGATTGTAAGTTTACAACCTACCAGGGCGCGCGCCGAGTTGGACCTAATATTTGAAACAAATATTTTACGAGTATCACCCGTTAACGAGGCAACTGACGTTTTGTAAATTTAATTTTAAAGTCAAACGTATTTTTATTTGGTCCATGCAAAAGAAAACTTTTTGAAATCGTCAAATTTGCCTCAATTTTCTTTTTGTGGTAAAAACTGAAAACTTGCTACGATGCTACATGTAGCATTGTAGCAAGTTTTCAGTTTTCACCAATACATTCCATGTTATATCTTTTTTGCGCGCAAAAGAGATATATACAACGTGTTTTAAGTGGAAACGCAAACGTTACTTTTATGTTATACAAAGCAAACATTTTTTAATATTTTAAACTATTTTTTAAATTATTTTTTAAAGATCGGATTGAAATTGTTAATAGTTTTTATTGGTTTAACAAAATTGAATTTCCAGCTACATTTCCAAGTCACCAAATATTTTACATCATACAAAATTAAACATTAAATAGCGCGGCGCGGCGCAGTTTGAAAATCTTTCAAAAATCGAGCGCAACCAAACAACTTTTTTTCATTTTTGATAAATCTGTTGTATCTGTCGTATAAGTTGTTTTCTTATCTTGCCCTATTATCTTCATAGCGGCTTGGCATTATTTGGTTGAGCAAATATGTTACCGCCACTTTTTACACGATCGGATATGTATCATATTCTGTTGTCCTCAATGTCACCCAACATGAACACATGGACGTTCGGCAAAGGTCTAACTCAGACCTCAAAGGTCTAACTTTTGAATTCTTATAGGGTTGATTTTATATAGGGTCATTGCTATATTATGTGTATATTGTTTGAATAATTTATGTAAGGTAACTCAGTCTCAAGATTTAACATTTCTGAATTGGCCTCTTACTCTATAATATTTAAGCTACACATTATGAGTCTTTTAGGGAAAACAAAATTTTTAAATATATGGCACTGAGAAGTTGTCTACAGGAACCATAAAACTTACTACGTAGGCTTCGTAATGTTGATGAGATTGAGCAACTTTCTTACTGGCAACTTTTTGAGACAGCAGGTTAAAAGCATCTAGTATACAGAACCGACCTTAAATATTCTATTTACTGATTTACTAACAAATAAATTACTGCTGATGCTGTTCCAATGAAGGTTTCCAAGGGAAATTGTCTCTATAAACAGTGGCAGCTGCACCCAAAGCTCATTGCAAATCCTCCAGGCTGGAAAAAGTGGTTGAACAGTACAAGGATCCCCCGGCTGAGAGGCCAAGATGAAAAATTACATTATTTGTTACGTTTAATTCTAATTACCATGCCATTGTTTCTATAGAATGACTGAATTCTCATGCAATCAGAGTTAGAAAAAGGAAAATCTTGCAGCAGGAAAGTTATTCAAAAATAATAATGAACAGAGAAAATCTGGTAAGTTTTCAGGGGAAGAAAATCCTGTAACCTATAAGAATTCGCAGTTATTGCTATTTTCACAAAAGCTCCAGCATGAGAGGTAGTTTTTATTAAACTCTTTTCAATATTTGATATTTATTAAATTGTTTGTCACTTAAATACTATTCAGGGTACAAATTTCACAATATATATCATGAAATTTAGCAAACTCTTTCTCTCATACCTTATTTTCTGTGATGAGTTATAGATTTAAAGTTTTGTGTTGTAAATTAAATGAAATTAAAATTGTTTTAAAACTGCTGTAAAAAGTCGTGTTGATAACATCACAGACTCCTTCTAAAACTGTGTAAATGATTTTGTTTCCCTGACATTTCAACGTTCAGGACTCCTTCTAAAACTGTGTAATTGATTTTTTCCCTGACATTTCAACGTTCAGATCACAGCAGCCACAGCGTTCCTGTCCTCTCAAACTGTAAGGGATCATCCTGACGAGACGAAAAGAAAGTTTCTATCTGACAAAGGTCTTACAAACAATGAGATAATTGCAGCTTTTGCTAAGAGCAGGAATGCTTCTGAGGAAAAACCACAAAATTTCAACCTAGTCATGGATAAGTAAGCTGATAACATGTTTGTTTGTGTTTTTATGTGGCGTTATTTTTAAAATCATTTCAGCTCTGTTTTTATCCATAATTGTTACAACCACAATCTTCTAAAATAGATGCCAATGTATATTTGGAGGTTTGCTATAATATAATTTTGACAATCAAATCTATAAATAACTTCAAATATCCGAAAAAATCCGGCTGGCTGTTAAAGTCGGCGTGGGATTGAAAATGTATAGACTATAGAAATGTAGACTAAAGAAATTGTTGTCAGGTGTATAGAAGAAGTTGGGTCCCAAAAGAACAAGCCTTCCCCAACCCGCCCCTCACCTCCACTTGTAGTGGTTGCTGCTGTGTCTACTGCTGCACTCGGTGTTGTTGTTTATCTGTATCGTCTCTTCAGGTCAGTCTTTTTAATCAATACTGTGTTATATTTGCACGTGGCACGATCTTACTAATCACATGACTGTTCGTTTTGTGAGTATTATGTGTTATTCTAATTTATTCTAATTTAACCACATTAACAGAAGGTACATGTGGCCGTGGATTGTAAGACAGTGGAAGTATGTGGGAGGAGGAGGAGAGGATGAACCCAAGAAACCTGTTGTTGTAGCTATGAAGGAGATTGTGACATCCCAAAGTAAGTGTTGAGTGTAAGTGACGTATGTGAGATAATATCTTACATATTTCACATATTATGTGAGATCATATGTAAGTAAGGCGCTTTTTAATTTTGTAAAATTTAGCGAGTTCATTTATAAATTGTTTTTGGGTTTGGACGCGCAGTTTGTAGTACTCGTGATAATTAATTTACATCACTGAATAATGCGAACTGTAGACTATAAGTTAAATTTTATAACATATCCCAGGGTTTATTTAATTAATAATCTGGTTCAATGTAAATATGACGTACTATAATGTTGTAACTCATATCAATAAACAGACTAGACTCGACTAGAAGTAATCAATAATCATCATAACATCATAGTAGATTTATGTTAATGTATGATGATCATACATTAAAAATTTGGCGGCCAAATTCCAAAATTTGCAATTCAAAATTCAGAATTTGGCCGCCAATTTTTTTTAAATGCCTAACTCAAAATTCCAATACAAAATTTAAGGTCGAAATGCGATTCTACGTTGATTCTGAAAATTTCATGAAAAAATATTGAAACCCTATTGAGTTCTATTGTTTTGAGCGAAGTCAGTTTTGCAAATATCGCGAACTGAGATATGGGCAGTTTTTTTCATTTTTTGCGATTATTTGAACACAGAACCCACAGTTAGGTAGATACTGAGCTGATAATCATAGATAATGTGTAGTATAGCCTTACCTTCCATATAAAGTTGGTTTCATTCAAAAATATTGATATTTGACCAATTTATGGGCCAAAATCGATCAAATTTGGTGCGTATGCCCAAATATGGTCATATGGTTTTTGGCTAGTCATTTTTTGTCCAATCTTGATGAAAATTCATATACGAGTTCAGGTGACCACTAGCTACAAGTAGAGCACCTTAAATCTGGATTTTGGGCATGTTCAGGGTATTTGGCTAAATTGGGCCTAATTTGGACCAAATATGGGCGTGGCTGCACCCTTAAGAAGCAAAACGATGGGTAAACCATGTCAGTTTACTAAGTGAAACGTTGATTCTTATGCTATGATTGTAGGTATGTAGCAGGTATGTGGCAGTGACATTCTATAGCTATTATTATTGTGAACTATACCCTAGCTGAAACATTTCAGTTAATCTACTGAAATCCATGGATCAAGTCACTTAGATCTGCCGGTCAAGAAATAAGAATGGTTACATCTAGATCTGCCCCCTTTCTATTATGTGAACAGATGTAGAACAGATGTAGATGCAGTAAAATGTGTGGGAGTTATTTGATAAATTTGCTTTACAATTAGTCAAGATAACAAAGTGAAACGACCAGCTAATTTAAATTAAACAGTATTAAACTATTGTACAAGAGATGTGGTCGTCTGTTGCCCTCCCATTACTCTGACTACACGTAGTTAACCAACAGAGCAAGTTCCTCTGCAGCTGTTATTCTTTACTTTCTCACAGTCGGAGTCTATCATGCAGGCAGAGTCTGCCCCACTTGACCAACACCATTCAATGTGCGGATAACTGAAATTAGTAGTAATTAGTAATGAGTAATTAGTATTTAGCAATAAGTTGTAATAAAATTGTTGGAAGCATGGTATCGATAATATAATGTCATAATTGGAAGATACAATATTAATTTATGTAAAATAATGTTAAAACCCCACCCAGTATGACATGTGCCGGGGGGACCATCCCAAATCATCTCGCTCAAACCATTACACTGACTCCAACAATACCCCTTGTGGCAACCATAGTAACAGAGGTTATCTTTGTTACACGTGTAGTCGTCCACAAATTGGAGGTTGCAGGTTTCGTACTGCTGTGTTTCAGTTACTGCGGGGATAAATCTGTTTACCTTCTTTCTGACCCTGACCCTGACCCTGACCCTGACCCTGACCCTGACCCTGACCCTGACCCTGACCCTGACCCTGACCCTGACCCTGACCCTGACCCTGACCCTGACCCTGACCCTGACCCTGACCCTGACCCTGACCCTGACCCTGACCCTGACCCTGACCGCCTGACCCTGACCCTGACCCCCTGACCCTGGCCCCTGACCCTGACCCCCTGACCCAGACCCCCTGACCCTGACCCTGATCCCCTGACCCTGACCCTGACACCCTGACCCTGACCCCCCGGACCCCCTGACTCCCTCACAAGAATTAATAATAGGATCAGTCTGAACAATTAATAGGAAACTACATACTTTAAATGCATCCAATAAGTATAAAATACGAATTTCTTACCTGCTAAAATAGCAATTGCGATTAGAATTATTCGAAGCATCGCTAAATTTGTCAATCTAGAAATGAAAACTGTTTGGAGCTATAATGTCAGTTCAAAATCTTATTTAAAAATAGGATGTCGACAGATGCAATGAAATTGTTGAGAGTTTTGCGAACAAAAGAAAAATGAGAATCTAGCTACAGTACAACACCACTTGATTTCATTTTCACTTCTAGTTCATTTGATTTGAACTCGATTAAACTGATTTAAACTTGATTAAATTGATTTATTGGACAGGTTTAGATTTGAAAACTCTATTATAATGCAGTGCAATGCAGTGGCCATGGATGCCTTGCATTTTAGTTTATTAATATTGTCTCATGTCTGAACGATAAGACAAGAAACCAAAGTAAAACGAACTATTCATTTCAACAACAGCAAATACGAATTATAAATGGAATGTTGAATCTGATCTCATGACGTCATATGACATATCATGACGTCACCACTCTGACGTCACGTTTTAACCAACAGAGCAGGCGCCGCTACAACTGTTCTTATTCACTTTCAAACAGTCGGAGTCTACATTACAGGTTGTGTCTTCCCCGCTCGAATAGCACCACTCAATTGGGTTAAAACTGAAATTTGTAACAAATAGTAATTAGTAATTAGAATTAATTTCTGAAATTAGGATAGGAAGTGAATAGAAATACCAGTTCGTTCTGAATATGTGACAACAAATTATATTATGTGGTGCGTATTTGACTATTTGATGTGTATTGTGTAGTTTCTGAAGTGAGTACCTCGTTCAAAACTTGCATCAAACTTAACCTTAGCAGTCACTCACTTAGCAGTCACTCACTTAGCAGTCACTCAAGGATGGCTTAATAGCAATAACATCGGCTGATAAGGGCGGTGCGATAATCATTGTCACCCCTCAGATAATCAAGGATATCACTACTGCCAAAGTTGAGGACCCTTTGAGATACAGACCTTTGCAAACTGATCCTACTGGATCTTTGAGAGGGAGGTTGTTAGAGCTGTGGTCATCTGGTTTGGAGCGGAAGTATGTAAGTGGTGAACAGTCTAAGTGTGTGGTTGGTTTGATTCAGAAGTCTGATCGGGACACTCTTTCACAGAGCACTTCAGATCTAGTCAAGCCCGATATTC
This sequence comes from Bolinopsis microptera, assembly GCF_026151205.1. Taxonomy (NCBI): domain Eukaryota; kingdom Metazoa; phylum Ctenophora; class Tentaculata; order Lobata; family Bolinopsidae; genus Bolinopsis; species Bolinopsis microptera. The sequence goes on along the minus strand of NC_087075.1, from coordinate 7,899,988 downwards.
CGTATGGTTACCCATTACTGAAAATTCACAAGCTGACTGAGACTGAAATTAGAGAGAAAAAGATTCCACCCAGTCGATTCGTGACTGATCTCTCTAGAGGAGTAACTGCAAGATCAGATAAGTTTGTTGTTTGGAAGTGGTTGGGACCTCTTGCCAGGGATTACTGTATAGATCTTGTTAAAGATTCAACTGCAGCTCTCATAAAACTCGAGGAATTGGCAGCTTCCGGACAAGTAGTCGATACTTGGATCAGCTTCAGTATTGATATTGTTTCTCTATACGATTCTCTGCAACATAGCTTGGTGATGTCAGCCTTAGATGATGCTATGGAGTCGTGTAGACCAGATTGGTCTGAGGAGTTCAGGACTTGGCTGAAGGGACTGATACAGCTTAGTTTTGATTCGGCAGTCTTGAAGAATGCAGACAACTGGTATGAGGTCGTTAACGGTGTACCCACTGGAGGTATCAATTCAGTGGATTGCGGTAACATTGCTTTGTTCTTTGTCCTAAAGAGTCTGGTTTACGACCCGGTTGTTAGACCAGAGGAGCTCAAGAACCTTGATCGGTTTGTGGATGATATTTCGGGCCAAGGTATGTGGAGAGGTTCTATGATTGGTTTTGAAGAATGGGTAGGGTCATTACGCAGTAAGATGGTTGATAACTATGGCTTAGATATTACATACGAAGTGAAACCAATCACGGAGTTCACTCAGTTCCTGGACATTCAGTACAAGTTTGTTGGAGGGAGACTCACAACAGATCTGTTTAGGAAACCTACTGACGCCAACAGGTATCTTGAATTCTCAAGTTTCCATCCACGACATACCTTCCGGAGTATAGTCTTCTCACAGGCACTTCGATACAGAAGGATAATCAATGATGACGTCTTGCTGGATGAGAGATTGGCAGAGCTTCAGTTGTTTTTTGAACGGTCTTCATATCCTACTGATATGGTGAGAGAGGTCATCAGTGATGTCAGATCGATACCAAGAACTTTACAGTACAAGGCAAAGGATCAGGGTCCCCCTTCTTTCACACCATGGATTGTTACATTCGGTGCGGGCTATGAGGAAACCAAGGAAAAGGCTAAAGAGGCCAGTAACATCATCTCAAATAGCCGTACATGGAGCAGTGAGAACCCTGAGAGGATCCCTAAACTCCAAGTGGTGACCAGGCGAGCCCCTAACTTAAAGGACACTTTATTCAAGAGAAAGAAGCTTGCCTTAGGTTCAGAGTCAAGAACAACTGACCCATGCACCAAACCTGGTGAGAAGAAGAAAGGCAGACCCTGCCAAACTTGTCACCTTGTTAGTGGCAATTCCATGGTCTCCAATAATGGACACTCAGTCAGAACTCAAGGTGGTAACTGTAAGACACGCAACATTGTGTACGGCGCGACGTGCAAACTTTGTACTGTTAATAACGTATACGTGGGAAAAACAGTCACCAGCCTCAGCCAACGTGTGAATGGTCATCGCAGTAAATATTATGAGATTTTAGAGGCGAGTAGTAAGGGGAATGTTGAGAGCCACAGAGATTTTGATGACGAGAATGTTTTAGGGGCACATCTTTTTTCAGTTCATAATTTGAGGGAGAGATCTGATTTCAATGAAAGTTTCCATTTTGATATTTTGTGTTCTACATCCCCAGATAATATTAGAAAGTCAGAACAGTTTTATATTAACAAATTGAAGACACTTTATCCGTTTGGCCTGAACAATGTGAATTCCGTTTCTGGAAGCTAATTTTTCATGGTGTCCCGAATTTTATTTTTAAATCGTCCATTTTTTGTTTATATATGCAGTCTATCAATTTTTGAATTGCGTCTTTTTGATTTAATGAACTACTGCAGACTCCACATTATTATAGTATATGCCATTAATTTTGTTCCGATTTTTAACTATTCCATTTTTACGAGATGCTAAATTAATTTTTTGAGACTTTACTACATTTTTGATGAGAATTTTTGACATTTTCAAACTAACCATTGATATTCTCAGATTATGTGACTGATTAAATGCTGAAGATAAAAGAAATATATTCATTTTGCTAAGATTATGTTTGCGTTTCATTGCTCAACAGCTGTTCGAAGGATCAAATATAAGATAAGGCAGTCACTCAATAGTCGATTAAGTATCATGTGGGTGAGGGTGAGATTAATGTTGATGATAAAACTTATGAAAAATTCGATGAGTTTATAATAATACATTTAAACATGTGTAAAGAAGAAACATACTCAGTATGGCACGTGCCGGGGGGACCATCCCACGTGATGGCCCCCACAGCATTACACTGACTCCAGCAATGTCCCTTGTTGCACCCGTAGAAACACAGGTTGGACTTGTCACACGAGTATTTACGAAAGTACATCATGTTACACGTGAGATACTGTATGTAGGTCTCAGCTCCTGTGGGGAGGGAGTTATATCTGGGGGGGGGGGGGGGGTATATATCTGTTAACAGGGGGGAGGGAGTTATATCTGTTAACGTGGGGGGAGGGGGGGGGTATCTTATCTCGTGCTAAAACCCTGACCCTGACCCTGACCCTGACCCTGACCCTGACCCTGACCCTGACCCTGACCCTGACCCTGACCCTGACCCTGACCCTGACCCTGACCCTGACCCTGACCCTGACCCTGACCCTGACCCTGATCCTGACCCTGACCCTGACCCTGACCCTGACCCTGACCCTGATCCTGACCCTGACCCTGACCCTGACCCTGACAGCTATTCCATGTGTTTATAACACGTGCCTTAAATTCTCTGTTCACAAGTGACGAAAATCGTACAAGGAGCCGGCTCCTTGTACGGGGGTTTGTCCCTGACCCTGACCCTGACCCTAACCCTGATCCTGACCCTGACCCTGACCCTGACCCTGATCCTGGCCCTGATCCTGACCCTGACCCTGATCCTGATCCTGACCCTGATCCTGACCCTGACCCTGATCCTGACCCTGACCCTGACCCTGACCCTGACCCTGACCCTGACCCTGACCCTGACCCTGACTCATGACCAGGGCACGTGGTACAAGCGCAAGACAAACCACGGGGTGTCAGGTTTTTGGTCACAAGTGACGAAAATCGTACAAAGAGTCGGCTCCTTGTACGGTCCTCCTACCCCCAATGTAAACCCCCGTACTTTGAGCCCCATGATCGTACTTTGAGCCCCCACGTGACAAGGACACGAGAAAACGTGGTAATATCACGTGAAAAGTCATATGACTCGATCGTACTTTGAGCCTCTAACATCGTACTTTGAGCCTCTAGCATCGTACTTTGAGCCTCTAGCATCGTACTTTGAGCCTCTATCATCGTACTTTGAGCCGGCTCGTTGTACGATTTCCAAACGGCCGATACCAGCTATTCCATGTGTTTATAACACGTGCCTTAAATTCTCTGTTCACAAGTGACGAAAATCGTACAAGGAGCCGGCTCCTTGTACGGGGGTTTGTCCCTGACCCTGACCCTGACCCTAACCCTGACCCTGACCCTGACCCTGACCCTGACCCTGACCCTGACCCTGACCCTGACCCTGACCCTGACCCTGACCCTGACCCTGACCCTGACCAAAACCCTGACCCTAACCCTGACCCTGACTCTGACCCTGACCCTGACCCTGACCCTGACCCTGACCCTGACCCTGACCCTAACTCTGACCCTGACCCTGACCCTGACCCTGACCCTAACCCTGACCCTGACTCTGACCCTGACCCTGACCCTGACCCTAACTCTGACCCTGACCCTGACCCTGACCTCGACCATACTAAAGCTCGAGGCTCTGTGGGGTTGATGAATTTTTGTTTGAAAATTAATAATAAGATTAATCCAAAATATTAAGGGAAAAAACTTTTAATGCATCCAACAAGATAAATGAGACTTTTTCTTACCTGCTAAGATAGCAATTGTGATAAGGATTATTCGAAGCATTGCTAAAATTTGTCAATCTAGAAATGAAAACTGTTTGGAGCGGACTCTATTTAAGAGTTTGATTGAGAATAGTTTGTCGGCAGATGCGATGAAATTTGTGAGAATTCGACGAACAAAAGAGGTGAGAGAATCTGAAAATAGTTTAGCATTTCTTAATTTGGTTTCCACTTGCAGTTTTTCCAATTAAACTCGATTTAGTTTAAATTGTATTGATTGGGAAGCTTTAGATTTGATAATGAGATTAAGATACAATGGCCATAGGTTCTACAATAAAACTTCAAAACGTGATTGATATGTCACGGGTCTGGGACTCTAAGAGCGGCAAGAAAACTTTGTTTTCAATCAATATTATTTAACACTCGACCTCTGCCGACGGAAAACTAAGGACCTGTCAATTTTACCTAGTTAACTGATTAACATGCTAGCTTGGGAAATCCAATCAACTGCGACAACTAAGAAACAATCATTACATATCCCCGACAACTAAGAACCTCTGGAGATACTTTAAACTTTTAAACATTCCATGTGCCGTGCAGATCCGGACGCCGTGGCTCTACTGCGTTGTACCACCCGAGCGAGGGATTCCATGTTCGGTAGCGTCTGATTAGCTTCTGAGGTTGAGTAGCTGTGTATTATGAAGTGTATTAAGAAGTGTTCAAGGTCTCGGCATGTGTTCACATAACGGCCGTGAGCCGGGTCCGGAAGGGGCTGGTTCTCGTATCCAAGGACGTGAGCCGTGCATGCAATGGGAGTGATACGAGGCATACAATCACAAGTACGAGAGTTGATCAGCTGTTAATATACAACCGCACTCCTGGTACATATATATTGAAACATGAAGAGTATCGTTTTCAGTTCAACATGCCTGATTGCCTGCTTTCTCCAAATTCATCGAAGGACATGGAGGATCTCAACAGCTGGTGGACATGGACGGATACATCTACTCCAGAAAGAAGCCTAAAGATACAGACCTCTACTCTGCTTGGCGATGCTGGAAGAACAACCCTCCTAACATGTGTTTCTGTTATGCCTACCTCACCCTGTCAGATAACTCCTTAACTCTTTGGTTGTCCGGCTGTTAGGATTGTTAGAATATGGATCATATCACAAATGATTCGTCATCGATTTGGCCATGAGATGTGATACCTGTGGGAGCCCGGAATGAGAGATTCTTAGTTGTCGGTCACCGGGTCACCGCCTCTGCCTGATCCAGAGGATGTCACCATTTTACCTTCACACAGACATCAAACGCGTAAGAAGATGACGATCAGACCTCGTTACAATCTTATTCAAATTTTAATAACTTACTCAAGCAAGTCAGTCCCTCACCTTTATGTTATTAACGGGTCTGGACTCGTCGGACGTTGAATGTCCCTGCTTGCAAGGCTCGTTATAACGATCTGCTCTTCCAATGCCCAACTTGATAAGTTGATAATTCGTCACCTACAAATGAAAAGGGCCTCAGTCGACTTAAGCCCTTTTAAATTGCAACACGGCTACTCGATATTCTGGGGTACCATACCTACATGGTCCCAAAATAGTCATCTGTTGAAATTTGATTTTATTTTAATCGGCTTATGTCCACTACTGAATATAGTACTATAGTACTGTGACTCTTTGGATATTATTAAATTTAAAAGGCCTGGAAAGCTTTAAAATTAATCAAAAGGGCCTATCTTGACAGAAGCCCTTTTCGATTCCTGCTGGATAGCTTTAAATAGAGATTAAAGCCTATGTGAACTAAACTATTTTTTAAAAGGGCCTAAGTCGAAATTGAATCAGAGTTTTAAAATAGCCAAAGTTAGTATGGGAATTTCTTTTGCTGTAAGTCACCTCTGACCTCAGCTAGGTCCATACCCTATATGGATATTGGATTTGCATAAAAACATGCCTGAGTACAATCTATTCTCACTCAAAGTCTTAAATAGAGTCGGCTTCAAACAGTTTTCATTTCCAGGAGAAATCAATTATTTCACTAGACACTTTTTCCAATCACTTTTGAGAAGTATGCTGAGGCAATTAATGAGTCATTTAGTGGGAACAGATACATAAGTTCAATAGGACAAGGTATTGTGACTCCTCTACAGAAGCCCGGTAAACCTAAAGGTCCCCTCACAAGCCTTAGACCACTTACACTGTTAAACGGATCGAGGAAGATGCTCACTCAAATTGCCCTAAAACGGGTTGAGAGTAGAATTGACAACTACACCATGCCATGGCAGAGTGCTTACAAGAGAGGTAGGAGCTGCTCTGACATTGTGTGGGCTCAGAGAATGCTTATATCTGTTGTGATGAGGAAGAAATGGACATTTAGCAAAATGGGTATTGATATGAGTAGAGCTTTTGATACCGTAAAAAGGGATACTATCATCAATGTTTTGAAGGATGCTGGTTGTTCGGAGGACGACATTCGCTTAGTTCAATACCTTCTATCGAATACTCTCCTTAGAGTTCGTGTTAACTCCTCACTGTCGGAAGAGTTTGAAAGTTTACTCGGAGCCTTTCAAGGTGACAGTTTATACTTTATCTGGAAAGCTATTCACACTTATTCTTGCAGCAGCCTTACACCACCTCAGAGCTGTATCCGGGAGACCAAACCCACCAGTATCAGAACTAGGTTTTCCTACTGAGTGGGAATATTCAGACGATTGTGACTTTGCTGACGAGGACATCGAGAAACTGAGAATTTTCCTTCCTACAGCGAAGGAGATTCTCAAAGACTGGAACCTCCAAGTAAACGAAAGTAAAACTGAATTCAGTACCTTCTACCTGGCGAAAAAATCTGATAAAGACACAAACGGTCAGCCATTAGCTAATAACGAACCATGGCGAAGTAACAAGTCACTAGGTTCCTTACTCTGCACTGAGAAGGACATTCAAAGAAGGAGAATCCTAGCTGAGATTGCTTTTAAGAACTTTGGAAAAGTATGGTTGTCCGGTAAGAAAATTTCCCTTGAAAGAAAGCTGAAGTTATATGATGCTCAAGTTGTATCTGTATTGATTTACAACTCAAATAGTTGGAGTCCTAAGAAAGCAACCATGGAGAAAATGGACACACTCCATCGTAGACACCTCAGGTCCATTTTAAACATCAAATGGCCTAAAGGTATGATAAGCAACAAAGCATTGTATGAACGGTGCAAAGTTGAAAAGTTATCCAAGCGTATTGAACACCAGCGGTGGAAGATGTTTGGACACATTCTCAGGAGTATGGAGAACACCCCAGCCCAAACGGCTCTCTCTTTTGCAATTGAATCAGATAATTTATTCATTGGTAGATTGGGGAGACCTAGAATGAACTTGTTATCGGTTTTAAGAAGTGATTTAAGTAGTAGAAATTTGCAAATGGAAAACTTGCATGAATTGAACGAAATTAGAGATATAGCTGCATGCAACAGATGTTGGGAAAATCTTTTTCAAGGGTACAGTTTACCGCATTAGGGTATTTTTAAGAATCATTTTTGTCGGTAAGATCCTGTTTTATAATAATAATAATAATAGACACTTTTTCTATGTAGGTGACGACTTATGAATTTCTATGCGCAATTGCTTTCTACTTCACTATGGCCATCTGAAGGGATCATTATGACGATCTACTCTGCCGTAGGTATTTAATCTTATTCTTGACTATATCAGGTAAAATCATTATTATAAAGAATAAATAGCAAAGGAACCAATACTGACCCCCTGGGAAACACCAATAACACGTGTTTCACCTCAAGCCATTGTCCTTCTTATACACACACCCGCATAGTTCTTTCTGTAAAAAAGTCTTTTATAACATCTACAACTTTTCCTTTGACCCCAAACCCCTCCAATTTAGATAAAAGAACTACAGTGGGGTGACAGTGTCAAAGGCCTTACAAAATCAAAATACAGTAGGTTCAACAGGATCACCTTCATCTAAAATTCAAGAATATAAACGGATGACTGAGAGGGAAGAGGAGGAGGAGGAGGAGGACTGAGGAGGACTGAGAAGGAGGAGGAGGAGGAGGAGGACTGAATAGGAGGAGGAGGAGGAGGGGGACTGGGGGAGGACTGAGGAGGAGGATGGAGGACTGAGGAGAAGGATGAGGAGGAGGACTAAGGAGGACTGAGGACTGAGGAGGAAGAGGAGGAGGATGAAGAGGAGGAGGAGGACCCAGGAGGAGGACCCAGGAGGAGGACTCAGGAGGAGGAGGAGGACTGGGGAGGAGGAGGACTGATGAGGAGGACTGAGGACGAGGAGGAGGAGTAGGAGGAGGACTGAGGAGGGGAGGAGGAAGAGGACTGAGGAAGATCAGGAAGACCCAGGGGGAGGAGGAGGAAAAGTAGGAGGAGGAAGCATCTAAATGTTATTTCCATTTTTGTCCGTTTTTGTCCATTTTTGTCCGTTTTTGTCCGCTCTATTTTTTGTCCGTTTTGAAAATATAGGGTACCGAACGGACAAAAAACATGATCCCCCTATAACAGCAAAAATTGAACATTTTATTAAGCAATTTAGGTGTCCATTAATGTCCGCCTATGTCCGCCTATGTCTGCCTATGTCCGCCTATGTCCGCCTATGTCCGTCTATGTCCGCCTATGTCCTGTCCTTTTTGGATTCTATGAGACAAGCGGGCATAGACGGACGTGACACCCCCCCCCCCCCAGTAGTAAAAGTAGCCAATTCAATTTGTTGGCTCTATATTAATATCTAAATCTGATATTTTAACTATACAACCACTTTTTATCCCTCTTTCTCCTCTAAGAGCAATAATTGTCGTTCTTAATAAGTCAAATCTTATTCTTTTCCTGATAAAAGTCATCGCTTCACTCTATCTTTGGCTTGATTTTCTAGACATTCTATCAGCTAACTTTTTGAAGAACGTATTTGCTTCTCTTCCCATTCCACCTGTTGTTGATAGGACTATTGGTGTAAATGTTCCATGTTCCACCTCGACAATCCTTTTGTTGTACATGTTTTTCTTCTGTCTCTCATGGCTAGTGTACATACTCATTGGAGATCCAAGAGCCTTATTGGAAGGAGCTTGAGCATGAAATACTCTTACATCTAAAAATGCCCTTTCCAATGGGTTCCATACACTCCTAGCACTAACATCTAACCTAGCTCCATCTGCTTTGTTGGCCCCTGCAGGAAGTTCTCTCCCATTGACAGGGATAAGGAGAGGTTCAGTGGTAACATCTTTACAGCCAGCAGTTTCTAAGAGCTCTGCTAACACATCTCTCAATGAATTGTGGCGGAGAGATCTACATACCCACCCCTTTTGCATATTAATGAGTGATTTATTGAGTTGTCACTTCCACATACACATTTTCTTGCAGCATCTTTTATTCCAAAGTTGTGCCTAAGAGCTAGGGCGTCATTGAATTCTTGCTTGTTGAGACAGAATCCGAATGATTTGAGTGGGAGTGATGAAAGCCAGGAACTTGCCCCTTTCTCTGATGTAAGATCTAATTGCAATTTTTGGGTTTCATTCAGGTCTTTTGTAACCTCATATTTTCTCTCCTTGAAAAACTCTATCCTTGATTTTCGGATTTGGGTCTTGATCTCTACAAGTTTTTCCTGATTATCATAAAAATCTGGGTGTTGATTGTATATTGCTTCTGTAAGATCTGATGTTACTTGGCATGAGTACTTGTATTCTAGGTCAGACATCAAACTAAGGTCACATAGACCTCCTTCTTTGACTGGTAATGCAAAGAGTTCTCTGCTAGTTTGGTCGGTTCCAAAAGATCTATCCAATATTGCTGGTATAAGGGATTGTTGAATTTTGTATTTTAGTCCTTTAAGGTATTGACAAAAAAAAGGGGGGGGGGACCCCCAACCCATGTAGCTGAGACACTTCACAGCAAGTATACCAAAGTAGCTCTTGCTTGTGAATGGTGCGTCAACTACCCGCCGAAGCGGTGGGTTGTCCGTAAAATTATATACAACATAAAATAGTACAGTAAAATATCAAAATTTACATAAACAAATCTAGGAGACCTCCAAGCTCGTCTTCTGGGGGATGAGGTTGAAGGAAATGTCTAGCAGTTCAAGATGCTGGGCCGTTGATCTTCCTCTGATTCCTCTTAATGCAATGAGTGTACTAGGAAAGAAAAATTTTTTAGGAAAGAAAAATTTTATTTACCACAAATAATCAATACATAATGTTATATTCATAAATAAATTCAAATTTCAAACACATATACAGTACGCCGCGCACGTGAGTGCGCGGCGCGGCACAGTAACGCATTGCGCTACAACGTGCAATCCAAACAATACAATAATTTACTGAAAAACGCGGCGCGCGCCGAGTTGGACTTTTATCTATATAGTATATATTATATATATACATCTAATTTTTTTATTTTATTATATATTGATTTTGACCTATTTTTGGTATGTTATTATATTAGCCCTGCATACTCGTCCTATGTCAAGAAGAATCCAGATTATACTGCCAATACCTTCTCTGCTCTTGACTCTGTCTGTACCACTTCTACGCCATGAACGATACACCCACTGACTCTTCTCAATCTGTTCCGGACCAGACTTCAAGTACTACGGTTCCGGATCAGACTACACCTGCACCCACGACTCCTACCATTATGGTGGAAATTGACGAAGTACTGAAGGATGTTGAAAATATAATTCTTTCAGAATACCACGAATCAGAGGAAAATAAAGATTGTAGCAGCCTCCTTAGTTTCTTCTCAGGGTCTACCCCCCTTGACAACTTCCTGTTGACTCACTCGCAGAGCCTGCGCTCAGAGGTAGATATCATTAAGCTCAACATCTGTAACATTCTAAAACTTGATGTGAACAAATTTGCAATCATAACGCCATCTATGGTTAAGAGCTGCCCATCTCTTAAAAAACTCACCTTAGCAGAGGGTCTACTATCCCTGCTTGGCCTTGCAGAAAATGTCTGTGCTGTAATAAGTGGCAAGAGATGTGACCACGAGGTTAAGTCCCCTTCTTATTTGTCAGCCCCCTCCAGCATTCCAATGGGTCATACTACTTCTAACGAAAGCTCTATACACAAGTCCTTAGAAGATATTCAAACATCCATTAAAAACTTGAAAGACAATGATAGCCACCTTAGGACTCTTGACTCCATAAACACCAAGCTTGCTGAGCTCAAAGTTGATATTAACTGTTTCAAAAACAGCAGATCCTCAAACGTATCCACTCCTGACCTGCCCATGCCTCCTTTTATCATAGGGCCACCAGCAGCCTGTGAAACAGACCATGAACAGCTCCTGCTAGATGCACAGAAGCCTTCAAGTGCAGACGACCCTAAGTCTAAGCACATCATGTCTTATTTACCAGAATTCATTGATACAACCTTGAACTCTCAGCTATTAGATTTCCTTGCTGAACAGAACGATGATTTTGTCAAGAACACAGAAAACGGGCATGGAGTTATAAGCTTTGGTGAACGATATGATTACCCCGGGGCAAAAGCTGCTAAGCCCATATCAGAAGACCTGCCTGAAGTTCTTGCTGAACTTGCCTCAAGGATAAAGAAGCTTTGCCCTGAAACAGTTATTAATCAATGCCTGATCAACCGGTACAATGATGAGAGCAGTTTTCTCCCTAAACACTCGGATAACGAGAACTCGCTTGTGCATGATAGTTCGATTTTCACTGTATCGTTAGGAAGCCAGTGTTCAGTTAAGTTCTCAATGAAAGGATCAGAAAGTGGGGAAGTCATTGAGACAATAGAGGGACGCAGTCTATATATCATGAGCAAGCAGTCTCAGTTCCTCTGGGACCACAGAATAGATAAGAGCAGTGAAAGGAGGGACGTGAGATTCAGTATAACATTCCGCTACGTGAGCAGCAGTAGCAATGCAACATTGATTATTGGTGACTCAAATACCCGGTTCCTCCGATTTGGTGCTGGAAAAGGGACATTCGGTCACAAACTGCCTGGAAAAAGACTTGAATGCTTCACAATAGATCAGTTAGACCCTGCCCTTTGTGTAGGATATAAGAATGTTGTAGTACACTGTGGTGTAAATAATATTAAGAGGGGAGGGGGTGATGTTAAACACTGGGCTAATGAGCTGACGAAGAAGCTCACGAATATTTGTGAAATTTGTCCTTACTCTAAAGTTATAGTTTCACCAATCCTACCAACTAGGTCCTCCTGGCTAAATGAGAGAGCCATGGAGTTTAATAGTATATTGTTTGGGTACTGTAATACCAACGCTAGAATAGGAAATTTAGATTTTGATAGTTTTGTCGATGAGGAGGGTCTACTGAACAAACAGTTTTGTAGGTACAAGAAGCCGGATGACCCAATCCACCTGGGGTCAAGCGGTATCTTCAAACTCTCCCGGGCAATTGCCCATAAGATTCTAGGTAGCCCCGTTGATGGGAGGTTGTTCAGTGATGTTACCAAGGCCCAAAATAGATTTTCCCCACGTTCTCGTAGATCTGTAATCCAGTCATGGTAGTCAAACTGATATGCGAAATCTGCTGCTGTTGCGATAGACCTGTGCGTGCTGGACATCCATTTTTGATTTGTCAGATGTGTGACAAAATAATGCACAAAAAATGTAAAACTGATGATAACATAACCAAATTTCGAGATGCAACATACTGCAAAATATGCACTGATACCAATGATATTGTACGGTACAACCCTTTCTACCAAGCTCCACACTTTGCAAACAATGGCCTCATTGATGATGAGCCAGTTAATTATATTGAATCTATCTACAATAGCTCAAAGATTCTTGAAAATTGCAAAACATTCTCCATAACTGAGTTGAATGCTACCGTCCTACCTAAAAATTCAGCTAAATATTTGTCCAAATTATTCCTAAATATTGATGGAAATGCATCAAACTTTGACAACTTTGCAGTTGAGCTGTCTTGTATCGACCACAAATTCTCTGTTATCGGTCTTGCAGAAACAAATACTAATCCCGAAAATGGAACTCTGTATCAGCTTAACGGATACTCCTCCTGTTACCAATCACGTTATTTTTGTCAAAAGAAAAACCAGTTCAAGGGTAAAGGATCAGGAGTGTGTCTTTACCTGCACAACTCCTTTAACTTTAACAAAATCCCTGGCTTATCTCTCTGTAATGAACACATAGAATCACTGTTCGTATCCATCACTAGCTTGCAAGACCCAACTGTTGTAGGGGTTATATACCGTCCCCCAAACGCATCACTTGAACTGTTCAACGAAGCATATGAATGTATTCTCTCAAAACTGAATGGCAAAAAAGTATATATTCTTGGTGATTTCAATATAAACATGTTGAAGGACCCATCTCCATCAGAGGACAAATTCCAAGAAATAATATTCAACAACGGCTTCATACCAACCATATCAGTACCAACTCACCAAATGCCTGGCTGTTCCAGGACCTGTATTGACAATATCCATACCAATGTAGTAGATCAAACCCTTATTTCTGGTGTGATATCTGACAAGATCTCCCACCATCACCCTATATTCACTCTTATTGAACTTTCCCCTGACTCTGTGCCAACACCTGATTCATCAGACAAAATTACTATACACTACGACTATAGTAATGCTAACTTAGAAAAGCTCTGTCTTGAAATAGAAAACGATGTAGATAGGTTCCACCACAGCTGTAACACATTTGATTCTTTCATGCAGTTATTTCAAGAAAAGATAGATTTGTCTTGCAAACTTCTAACTCCTAGAACCACTAAACGTAACAGCATAACCAACCCTTGGATTACCCAGGGCCTAATTAATTCCATCGATAAGAAAGCTAGGTTGTATTTCGAATGGAAGAAGACTTGTACATTAAAACTACCTGACGGGGACCCAAACAAGCACATCTACTACAAGGAATTCGACAAGTTTCTCAAAAGGTCAATAAATATGGCAAAGGCTATGTGCTATACTCAAAAATTCAAGAAGTACAGCATGAATTCGAAAAAGACTTGGGAAGTTATAAATGAACTCCGTGGTAAAAATTTGTCTAGATGTAAGGACGATTTTGTCATAGATGGCCAGAGAGTTACTTGCAGACGAATAATTGCTAACAAATTTTGTGAATATTTTACATCTCTTGCAAGTAATCTCAATAAAAATGTATTGTCAAACAATAGTATTTCTCTGGAACCAGTAGAATCATTTGCTCAGTTCATGTCTAATTCAGTATCTGACTCCATATACCTTGAAGAAACTAATGAAGACGAGATTGTCGAGGTCATCAGAGATTTTCAAAATGGCAAGGCGAGTGACATACCTATAATCGTTGTAAAAAAATCGGCAAAGCTCATTGCTGGTACCTTGGCCAGGCTTTACAACACATGTATACAAAGTGGTACATTCCCAAGTATATTTAAAACTGGTAAAGTTATTCCTATTTACAAGAAAGACAATAAGGAATGCATTGAAAATTATCGGCCTGTATCAATATTACCTTTATTTGGAAAAATCTTTGAGAAGATCATTTACAAACGCCTTTATAATTTCTTCACATCTAAAGGTGTACTAACAGACTCACAGTTTGGATTTAGAAAAGGCCATTCTACCACTCATGCTCTACACAAATCTATAGACTCCGTTACAAAGTCTCTGGCTAGCAATAAACATGTATTGGGCATATTCATTGACTTGAGCAAAGCCTTTGACACCCTTGATCACAATATTCTTCTAAGCAAGTTAAATTCCTACGGTATTAGGGGTTCAGCACTTACCTTACTTAAAAGCTATTTGACTAACAGAAAGCAGTATGTTATGTATAACGATGTACCATCAGTAACAATGGACGTGAAATTTGGAGTACCACAAGGGTCAATTCTTGGGCCACTACTCTTCCTACTGTATATGAACGATATAGTAAACTGTTTTTCAGACAGTGAGGTGAAATTTGTACTTTATGCTGATGACACTAATATCTTCATATCAGGACCATCTAGAGAAGCAACATATAAAAAAGCCAACTTAGTACTTAAACATGTCTCGATTTACATGAAATGTAATCTACTTCATATCAACATGTCCAAATGCTGCTACATACATTTTAAACCTGCCTCTGAATATGATGACACCTGTGCGCGGACTAGACCATTTGCTAACCTGCTAGATGAATCTAGATCAATATTCATCGATGGTAAGGTTATTACTAAAGTCAAGGATACCAAATTCTTAGGTGTTGTTATAGATAGTAAGCTAAACTGGATTGCCCACATGCACTACATCCGTAAAAAGCTGCGGACCATGACTGGTGCAATCTGTAGAATCCGGCACTCTATACCTGCTGAACTATACTTGAAAATATATAATGCTCTTTTTGAATCACATCTCAGTTATGGTATAAGTGTTTGGGGTGTTGTCATCAAGGAACGGTCCAATGACAGTCTTTTTATCACTCAGAAGCACTGTATAAGGATCCTTTTTGGTGATCTCGACTCATATCTAGATAAACAATCAACATGTGCAAGAACTAGACCATATGGTATGCAAAGATTAGGCCATAAACATTTTGAAAAGGAGCATACAAAACCCATTTTTAATAGACTAAAAATTCTTACAGTTCAAAACTTGTTCAAGTACCATTGCATTTCAGAATTCTCTAAGATTATCAAGTACCACTGCCCATACTCCCTTTATGAGGCCATCAACATTTCAAACCGTACAACGAGTTTAACGGTTATTCTTCTTAATAAATCAAATACTTTTTTGTTCACTGCAGCCAAGCTTTGGAACACTGTTCATAAAAAAATTCTAACCTCAAGCAATTGCCTAGAAACTTCCATTAACTTGATAAAATTGAGAACCAAGGCACTATTATTACAAGTACAGGCTGCTGATTTAAAAGATACTTGGAATCCAAACAATTTTAAATTGCAGTAATCTATTCTTATCGCAGCAGCACACACTTAACACACTTAATATTACTATCATGATTGTATCATAGACTGAAAAGCTCTCAGATCAATTTTGGGCGTTTTTAACCACTTGTTGTAATGTTTTTAATTATTTAATATCTTAACTTAACTAAATTTTTATTCAGATCGAATTAACAAATAATATTTGATAATTTATTTGATAGTTTAGTCTGATATTGATATTGACTATATTGATATTGTTATTATTGAATGAAGTTAACTCCAGACGTACATAATGTTACTTCTTTTAACAAAGGGACTTGGAGTATAAACGACCAAGTTAGCATACATTTTCAACCAACCAAGAATTCTGGAGGCAAAGGTGGGTGCGTAAACTTTATGGTCTGTACTCTCCGATCCTGTATCACCCAGGATTCTTTTCGACGTTTTTGGTAAAAGGTATATACCTTCTAGTCAATCTCTTGCTACTCCAAGTCCCCCAAGATTTCTAAACTAAAGTTCGTCCTAGTTATATTATATTATATAAAATATATTTTTTGTTTGCTGTAACTGATACTAAATAAAATTGTTGTTTTCCTGAAATTGTTGTTTTCCTGACTACGTCAAAAGGGAGAAGTTATTATGTGTGGCGATGCAAATGCAAGAACTGGAAAACTCCCAGACTATATCCTTTCCTGTTATGCACCTGCCATCCATGACATCTATAACGACATTGGACTCGAGCACGACATAGAAGAACCAAGAAACAATTCTGACCTTACAATATCTGAACCCCACTGCCAACACTTCCTTGACATGGTTATCAATAACCAACTCAAAATTCTCAATGGTCGTACCCTTGGGGACACCACTGGAAAAATGACCTGTCACAAATACAATGGAAGCAGTGTGGTTGACTATTTTGTAATCACCTCATGGGCAAGAGATCATGTAAACTCTCTCCAAGTAAAAGAGTTTACATCATACTCTGATCATTGTCCATTAGTCTTGAAACTCACTACATTTGAACCATTTGTCGCAAACTTCCAGCTCCCAGACTTTTCTAACTTTCCTTGTGGCTATAAGTGGGACAGCAACACCTCCCATTCACTATTTAAAAAAGCCCTTACCTCGCCCGAAATTATCAACAATCTGGAAAGCATTGTGACAAATGAATTTAGCAGTACTCTGGAGGGCAATCACGAACTGAACGATGCAGTCATAAAATGTCTCCACAGTGCTGCTGATATAGCCCTAAAAGTGAAAAAGCCTCCCAAAAATTCTGCCCGTAAAAAATGGTTTGACCCACAAGTCAACTCCTCGCGGCGGAACCTTAATAGGCTAGCAAATCGGCTTGGTAGTAAGCACTGTAACAGTATCCTCAGACGAGAATACTTTAAGCAACGCAACAAGCATAGCAATTTTGTAAACAGTAAGAAAGTAGCTTTCCTTAAGAAGCTAAATGAAGCTATAGAAGAAGGTCACATACTCGACTGGAAAAAATTTAAACGGCTCAAACAAGAACATGACACTAGCCCCTTACTTGACAAATTTGATTTAGCTAGCTTCCATGACTTCTTTGCATCCCTTTATAAAAAACCAGACCAGGAGCCAGATCTCACTCACCACAATCACAAACATTACCCTGAACCACCAGATCTGGATATCCTAAATAAGCTCATGTCAGAATCTGAAGTGACCTCTGCCATCAAAAATCTCAAAAAAGGTAAAAGTTGCTCAAACGACTTGATATCCAACGAGATGCTTCAGAGCCTAACTCTGCTTTGTATCAAAGCCATCCTCAAAACATTCGATCACTCACTGGTCTCAGGTTACTGTCCATAGCATCACTATCATCCTTACACCTATTTACAAGTCTGGCAACCATTTCAGCCCGGACAACTACAGAGCAATAGCTGTTGGTAGCTGTATGGGTAAACTGTTTTCTAGCATCTTACTTGAGCGTCTCCTGCACTTCAAAAAGCTCTACTGCCCTGACCCAAAAGAACAACTAGGGTTCTCGAAGGGTGCTCAAACAAATGACCACGTTTTTACCCTTAAGACAGTCATTGACAAATATACCAAGGTTAAGAAAGCTCGCCTCTATGCATGCTTTGTTGATCTAAGAAAGGCCTTTGACACTGTATGTAGGGACCTCCTTCTGCACAAAATCACATGCCTTGGAATAACTGGAAACTTCTTCAATTGCCTAAGTGATATGTATAGAAACTCAATAGCTCATATAAAAATCTCCAAACTCTTGTCCCCTAATATTGACAAGGAACAGAGCAGGGACACCCCCTATCACCGGACCTTTTTAAAATCTATATCAACGACTTGTCATCTCTCCTGAAATCTGTTGGTGATTATCCTATTCTAGCTGACGTCCTAATATCACATCTGCTCTGGGCTGACGATCTTGTCCTACTTGCCCTAAGTCCCAAGGCCTTGCAAGACAATATAAACATCCTATTCGACTTCTGTAACTCTATGGGCCTTGAAGTAAACATTAAAAAACCAAGATTCTCATATTCTGCCCTCCTAAAAGAAAACAATCCTATGAAACATTCATTTTGGGAGGCCAGCCCATCCAACACACCGAAAAATACTGCTATCTTGGCATTATATTCCACAGAAATGGATCTTTTACAGCAGCAAATACTGAACTGAGGGCCAAGGCTCTCCGTGCTCTCTATGGCCTCAAAGGCAATATCGTCAAAGATGCCCTCTCTCACCGTTCTCTAAACATTCTATTTGACTCTCTAATAAAACCGATACTGCTCTATGGCTGCCAAATCTTATGTCCTCACTCAAAAACCATGAGATACCTCTCCAAAACAGATAGCAAAGCCAACCCCCAGCATACTCTCAGGTACATCTCACAAGACCACTATGAAAGATTCCACCTTAAGTTTATCAAGTGGTCCTTGTCTGTCCATTCAAAAGCATCAAATATAGGCTGCTGGGGCGAAAGTGGGCGCCACCCCCTCTTCTTTGAAGCCTGCAAACTTGCAATAGATTTCTATAGTCGCCTTGAAAGCACTGAAAATGAACTTCTCTCCGCTGCATTTCACGAGCAGATTATGCTGGGCCTTCCTTGGTACACCAACATCTCTAATCTTCTCACCAAATATAACTTCCCTCACTCATCCTCTTCAAAATCCAAGCTCTCTACCCAAATCAGTCACAACATGAGGGAAGAATTTGTGGATACCTGGAAATCTGCCAAGGCATCCTCACCTAAATTAGAATTCTACAATCAAATTAAACATGATTTTGAACCAGAAACATACTTAGGAGTGGTTAAGATCCCCGATGCTCGGAAAAGCTTAACAAGGTTTCGTATTAGCTGCCACAATCTTTACATTGAGAGGGGCCGTTACGAAACCCCCCTAGTACCAAGAGAACATCGATGGTGCACTTTTTGCTTTTTCAGCAAGGGGCTTAAGCCTATTGAGGACGAAATTCATGTTCTAACTGACTGTTTACTCTACTCCTCAATTAGAGAAAAATTTAACTTCCATCCCAAAAATATTACTGACCTAGCCGGTTTGCTATCCGATAAAACACTAGACCCTACAAAATTTACTGCCACAGCAAGAGCAATCCATTCAATTCTCTCTGTGAACGAAAATTTTACAGCCTACTATAAGAGCCCAGATTTCCACTCAAATACTGGCCAATGCATAATGCTATAGGACCTCAAAAATAGTATTATAAAACATTTCTATTTTATCCCTACACATTTGTAAATAACTAGAATTGTGTAACCTTAAATTATTTCAGAATTATAACTATTGTGAATTCAATAAAATAATTATCACTTTTGTATCCTTGTATCCTTGTATCCTTGTATCCTATACATCTAATTTGACAGTCTTGGGCGCTCTTACTAAATCGCTTGCCCAAATTTTAAGAAAATTCTTGTGAAAAGGCTCTTTAGGCATGAAAGTAATCTAGATCGGTGTATTTTGGACGCTGATTCCGAATCAACCCCCATGACGTAGGGTTAAAATGCTTCCCTGGAGAGTTATGGGCAAAAAACCGTTTTGGTCACGTGACAGGCTAGTAAAATACGAATTCGATTGTTTAGGGCCCGGGTTAGGGTTAGGGTTGTGGTAAGGGTTATGGTTAGCTTCGGGGTTATGGTTAGGGTTAGGGTTGGGATTAGGGTTTATGTAAAACCGTTTTGTACGGCTGCAAAACCATAAAAACCAACGTCACGTGAAATTTTTGGGCAAGCGAATTAGTAAGAGCCAGTCTTGGGACAAGTGAATATCATCCGTTATATATCAACAATCAAAAAGTTGTTAGTTGCTGTTTTTAAAAGTTGTGGAAAGAAAACGTAGCCGTTAAAATCAGACATTTCCATTTTATTAAAATTGCATAAAAATTGCAACTAAACTATAAGCTAAAATCATAATTTTTACATTTGCTTGATGTATCAATCATATAAATTTATGATATCAATACAAGCTTCATCAAAAATTTTTAAAAAAATTTTTAAGCCAGCATAGTTATATATTGAAAAATATAAACGCGTTTCCAGGTCACTAACATTTGGCAAAAATGAAATCGCGCCGCGCGTTTTAAAATCTTTTAAAATCGAGCGCTACCAAATATTGGGGTAGTGCTTTGCAAAATTGAAAATAAAAGCCGTAATGGATGTTAAAGTGTGATTAAGGGTTCAATCATCTGCGTCTTACAGGTTTACAGTGGCACTTAAACATTTTATGGGGTGTAGGCTAGTATCTTTCACTTCAAACTAAAGCAGGAACAAAGTTTAGTAGTGCAATTATGAATCACCTTGTGATTATATACATACTAAATATTCAAAAAAGTTTTAGTTTTTGCTTTGACCTCACTGTCGCCTTTCCACTTTCATTCATGGCCTGAGACTCATCATGGACTATGATCAATTTTTTTCCTACCCTCACAATTTTACCCAATTGCGATATTTTCTTCTCCTATAAAAATATATAATCTGATTCGATATAACGTGTTATCACTGCTGGAGTAATGGATATAATTGTGTGTTTAATTTTTATATTACAATCAATTTATCATAGTAAATTAAAATGGAATCTTATCTTCATTCTTCTTCCTTTCTCCTCCTTTTTCTACGTTCTCGTCCTACATCCTCTACTTTGTTGGCATCATATACATCGTCACCGTTGTCTTCATCGTTGGTAGTGTGCACCAATGACCAAATTGAGGTCCAGCTTGTCAACAACAATCTGATTTAATTTCAATAAAACATGAGTTGCAGCTGTTCCCTTATCGTATGCTTGGAATAACCTTTGAAAGGAACGAGCAGCATAGCTAGGATGTAGATAAGAGGCTAATCTACTGCTGGGTTTGTATACAAACTGTAATAGGGGGATGAACCAGAAAGTCTTGCTGAGGTTGGTCAAAACTACGATTTTTATTCTCTTTTCTATGGCTCATTTGTCTGGCAAAACAATGCAATCATGTTAGAGCTGAAAAAAAATGGTCTAAGGTCACCAAATCAGCTGTGAGACTAGCCTTTTATGTCCAAAATGCCTTACTTATCGTATCCTAGGAATATCTCTTTGGGTTACTAATTGAATGATATCAGTTAAACAATAATTAAAGGTATTTATTGGTGTTTATATCGATATTCACCATGATTTCACATTTCGACAGATAGAATCAGGAAACAGCATTCTTAGGCCAGATGTGTGGCGCACTCCAATTTCTAAAGTGGCAGTCGGAGGTGTATGCTGACTCCGTCCAGCCAGGTTATTCATTGTGATAGTGATGATATTTAGGAATTGATTTGATATCTGGCTAATTTCGTCAGAGTCATTCTTGATACATACCTCTCAAGGGGCTCAAGGCAGGCTCCCTGCTTCCAAGCTAGCGTGCATTGCAAAGGGAAGGCCGGGGCCTGCCTTATGAGATCACATCGCAAAAGGGAAGCATCGATTTTAAGATGATATATGGAGGAGTAAGATCAGACTTCGAAATCGGGATCAGAAACGTCAAAACCTATAAATTTCTAAACTTTTCAGAAAAATTGCATGACTATCAGATATTTATATTTGGAGGACAATGAAAATAATTAAGCTGCAGCTGCTGTGAAGACATATCCAAAACTCGCTCACAAACCTGCTTCTCCCATAATTGATACATACAGTGAGGGGGACTTTTCGACCAAGGAGGAAACATGAGTAATGAGTATGGTGTGTTATTTTAGTGTAAGTAGTTGTTTTATTAGTTATGATAAATAATTAGGAATAGGGGGGTTATAAAGAGTATAAGAGTGCATTGTGTTATATTATTATAATTATATGTAACCCACTTTCTTGAGATTATTGATTCATTATAACAGTGTTCTATTTGTATTAACCCACCTAACTGTGTTACAAATCCCTAATAACACCCCGTGTCCTCAGTAACATCCGTCACAACAGCTTTCAAGACGAGACCAAATCGTTGCTTCACATACTCACGTAGGTTGTGTTAGTTATTTACTTTGTTTTTATTTTACTCTTCCAATTATTATTTCTTTAGTTTCCTTCAATCGTTTCTACGATTATTTACCATAACTGCAATCTGTAGTAACCCACGAGGAGTAACCATACTCGTGTGAAATTTATAGAAAATCTTGGTTGGTTGGTTATAGAACTCGTCCCCAATCTCGTATTGGAAAATTATCCAACTAAATACTGAGTGTAGATACGGGTGGTACCTGCAAGCTCCAAGGGTATTTATTAAGCATTAAGAGTTCTGTACAACTGCAGTTAAAATGTTTTAGAATATTTAGTAATAATTTGGGTCAGCATCAAAGTAGTGGTACTTGCATTCAAATTTTTACGGACACACTGAGCAAGAAAACCCTTGATTCAATTTCACGAATACTGCGACATTAGTGTGACAAACGTCTGCCCCAAAGTTCCAAAGGGTAGTTTTCACTCTTCTAATATCGACCCCTGCGGGTCCTACATACTTCCAAATTTTAAATGTATCCCACAGTTTCACACAATGTACTGGAATGTTACACACAGAGCGATATATTCACTATATCCTGTATCACTATATTATTATTATTGTGATATAGAGACTACTAGACAGTATATAATATAGCCGTTAAATGTATCTTATCACTTGTGTTAGTAGTTCACGACCAATCCTCCGGCACTAATATAATTTTCTGATATAATTTTCCCACTGTCCGTTATATATAATACGAGACAAAAGAAACGCAATCTTAGGACGTGAGGAGAATGAGGACTACTCGGGCTAATAAATTATACGAAAGACTTCAGTTAAATTGTTTAATTCTAAAGAAGGAGGAACGTGTTACGTGATATTTTGATCTTAACCGGTTAACTTTGTCTCAACTCTCAGCACTCTGATCATTAGACACTAAATTAGATTAGATCTCCCTGTATCTCCCTGTATGAGCTGTGTATGAGCTGTGTATGAGCTGCTGTACGGGATGAGTCAGAGTAGAGGGTTATCTTACTAGGAGGTGTGTGTTTACATTACTCCTGCTTTCTTGTACTTGTACTAGTATAGTATAGTATTAGTTGCGCTTTCTTGTACTTGTAGTAGTAGTAGTAGTAACTAGTAGTAGTAGTAGTAGTCGCGTACAAGATATCCAGTGTATTTGTAGTGATATCTCACTGAGCTGCGTTGCGTTATCTAACTCACATTCTTGCTCTATCAGACCTGGATTAGCCTTCCTCATGAAACCATCTTACTATATATAAAGCGAGACGATATATATATATTTATTTATCCGTGCCATTTTACTGACACCACGGCATCAACTTTAACACGACTTTCCGCAAAAACCGTAAAAGATATACAACTGAAACTTTTTTGACTGGGTCAAATGCTTTAATGGCCTTCAAATCAGCATGAAAAAATAAAAAATTGGACAAGAAATAGGAGTTTTAGAGCCCAAAATTTGGACCCCCAAGTGGTGTCAAAAACGCGAATTAAATAGGTAATAATTATTTTAGTCTCTTGAGTCTTGACACCACTTTAGGGTTAGACGGGTTCCTGCTAGTTTATTTCATGTCAGTGTCAGCTTTAATTGGCTGGTGTGCTACATAGACTTGTTGTTATTATTGGTTTCTATTGGTTTTAACATCTCAGCTTCGGGGCATCTTATAATTCCTCTTCATTCTACATGCTACTCTCCTCTCATTTTCCATTAGATTTCCCCGGCATCATCTCCTTGGAGGGTTGCCACACCCTAGATGTAGGCAAAGCGTCTTCATGTTATCCTCTTATGGGCAATCCAGGTCCAGCCTTTCTCTCTCTCAAAAAAATAGAAAAAAACAATCTCTCACAGTCGATATATAATAATGAGATGAGAACTTATTTGTGCTTTGTTTGACATCAGCTCTGAACCGCCGTGGTATTGTGCAGTTGCTGATTGCACATGTGTCTTTTCTACCAGCACTTTGAACTGTTAGATGCTTTCCCGACTGTTCCTACTTTATCTCTCAACACGTCACGTGGTTTTGTAATGTAGGAAATTAGGAATGTAATTTGTTAATAGGTGGGATCGGTAGATAGAGAGAAGATGGTATTTGTATTCACTGCTACATACTATACTGTACACTGTACAGTGCTACATACTGTGTAATTCAATTATAATTCAATCTCCTGAGTTTTCCTTTGCTCAGTTCCTCCTCTTTATTGGATAGTTGTAGAGTGCGAGTGTAGACTTAGTAGTAGTAACCAGTTGTTACGTCCGTAATCGTGCTTACTTTGAGCTTCTAGATCTACCTCGTCTGTACTCCGTAATCGTGCTTACTTTGAGCTTCTAGATCTACCTCGTCTGTACTCCGTAATCGTGCTTACTTTGAGCTTCTAGATCTACCTCGTCTGTACTCTGTACTCCGTAATCGTGCTTACTTTGAGCTTCTAGATCTACCTCGTCCGTAGTCGGTACTCCGTAATCGTGCTTACTTTGAGCTTCTAGATCTACCTCGTCCGTAGTCTGTACTCCGTAATCGTGCTTACTTTGAGCTTCTAGATCTACCTCGTCCGTAGTCTGTACTCCGTAATCGTGCTTACTTTGAGCTTTTAGATCTACCTCGTCCGTAGTCTGTACTCCGTAATCGTGCTTACTTTGAGCTTCTAGATCTACCTCGTCCGTAGTCTGTACTCCGTTATCCGTAATCGTGCTTACTTTGAGCTTCTAGATCTACCTCGTCCGTAGTCTGTACTCCGTAATCGTGCTTACTTTGAGCTTCTAGATCTACCTCGTCCGTAGTCTGTACTCCGTAATCGTGCTTACTTTGAGCTTCTAGATCTACCTCGTCCGTAGTCTGTACTCCGTAATCGTGCTTACTTTGAGCTTCTAGATTTACCTCGTCCGTAGTCTGTACTCCGTAATCGTGCTTACTTTGAGCTTCTAGATTTACCTCGTCCGTAGTCTGTACTCCGTAATCGTGCTTACTTTGAGCTTCTAGATATATTTCGTCTGTACTCCGTAATCGTGCTTACTTTGAGCTTCTAGATATACTTCGTCTGTACTCCGTAATCGTGCTTACTTTGAGCTTCTAGATTTACCTCGTCCGTAGTCTGTACTCCGTAATCGTGCTTACTTTGAGCTTCTAGATTTACCTCGTCCGTAGTCTGTACTCCGTAATCGTGCTTACTTTGAGCTTCTAGATATACTTCGTCTGTACTCCGTAATCGTGCTTACTTTGAGCTTCTACTTCGGGATTTACTTGCTATAGTATTACTCCTCTATACAAATGATAGTCACAGCTGCTTATTCAGTGCTTCGCCTACGTTCAATCAATTATTCAATTAATTATTTAATTGAACTATTGAATGTTATGCACGCAGCCAACAGCCTTTCATAAATATGTCAATCGAATTATATCATCATATCATTTCTTACTAGACATATTTTTAAATCACAACTTATTGTATAGTAGAGCCTGTACATAAATATTTAATTAATTAGCCAGTGTTTGGCCAGTTCGTGCAAGAAATGTGATTTATCAGATCTCATATCTCTGGTTTTTTCTATACCGTTCATTTTTCAGGCCTTGTATTACAGACTCTGTAATACACTGTAATTTACAGAGTTTCTACTGTAATAACACTACAGTTCAAGGCATTAATACTATAAAACTGCTCAGATGGCAACAGTAAGTTTCAAAACTGAGTCCCCCTACGTTAAAAGGGAGGAGAGAGAGCACGACCCATCTGATCTGAAGTACCAGAAGTTTCTGGATACAGTCTCTGGGAGTGTTTCTAGCAGGAGACCTGTTACCATGGCCCTCTTTGGGGTGGGAAGAGCTGGTTAGTTCATGTTTAATTTATAGTATTCAAGTTTTAAATATTCATTTTAAATATTCTCCATTTTAGGCATTGCAGTCATCAACAATAATAGTTTGATACGATTACTAGTACTGTTTTCAGGGGGTATTCACTTGGGGAACTTAAAGGCACATTCAAGTATCAACCTGAGATATGTTGTTGAAAGTGATCAAAACAAATGGGACCAGGTTTTTAAAATTAAAACATTTAAATTTTTTCAATAATTTAATGATAAGCTAACATTTTCTGGATTGTATCATCCTTTCTTGTAAGTCATTACAAATACAAACACATCTGGAGTTCCGTGAATTAGTCGCAGAAGAACAAATAAATAACTAGAACTATCCTCTGTATAAATTTAAATGTACATTTTCATCGGGTATATTTTAATGTCGATTATCGAAGCATGTAATAAATGTTAGAATTAATTAATTATTCTATTTAATTTAACAGAATACACCCCTGGCAGATACAGTCAGTATGTGGTAGCAGCACTGAAATAGTTCACCCGGATCAAGCAGCTGAGATGTTATCAGACCCCGAGCTGAACGCGTGTGTTATATGTACCCCTACCTTTACTCACAAGGATATCATTCTGCTGTGTCTGGAGGCAGGTGAGATTATTAATAAAGATGTCTCATTGCAGTATTATTTGGTTATAGAATTACCTTGACTTTTGATATTCAATTATTTAAATTTTATCGTTAAAACTTCATTCCATTGGAAATATTACAAATCAGCCAATTGTAATTGAGAATTTCTGGGTTGTGGCCATTATTCTTAAAAACCTAGAAATGCCTCCTAAGGTCACAGCTCGTATTATTTGCCCATTTTTCTCCTTCTGCACTTGGGGCCCAATGTAATTGCTCGACTTTTCATCAGGTCTCTCGAGGCCTTTTGTTTGGTTATTTGGGTGTATTGGTGTCCCCTGATTGTTATCATCGCTGTACACTTGTCAAGGCATTTCTTGGTTTCTCTAGTCCATCTTACTATATATAAAGCGAGACGATATATATATGTGTATAGGTTTACAAGGTTTACAAGGTTTACAAGGTTTACAAAAAATAGATCTATATTACAGTGAGATAATGTCAGATCAGCATAGCTAAAGGTCAAAGTCCGAAATCCAAATAGAAAATCCGTTACCATTAAGGTGTTTGATGAGTGTAAAGAAAAAGTGAAAATGAAGGGGCTGTGGAGGAAATGTGTATATATCCATGCCATTTTACTGACACCACGGCATCAATTTAACGCGACTTTCCGCAAAAACCGTAAAACATATACAACTGAAACTTTTTTGACTGGGTCAAATGCTTTAATGGCCTTCAAATCAGCATGAAAAAATAAAAAATTGGCCAAGGAATAATAATTTTAGTGCCCAAAATTTGGACTCTCAAGTGGTGTCAAAAACGCGAATTAAATAGGTAATAATTATTTTAGTCTCTCGAGTCTTGACACCACTTTAGGGTTAGACGGGTTCCTGCTAGTTTTTAGAAATTCTATACAACATTGATATTGTAATAAATTCTGATGATAATAATTGAAAGATTTCAATAAAAAAAATATATATACAACAACAATAAATACAACATGAAATTAGTTGGTTAAAAATGTTTCTAGTGAGCCGACTCCCATAACATTACTATAACACTACTACTATAACGGAACTAAGTCCGATGTACGCCAGATAACCCCCTCCATAATATATCCCTGTCAGGGTTCGCAGTTCCTCTTTAGAGTTTGTCCCAACTCCCTTCAGTAACATTGTCTCCAGGTAAAGCAGTTTTCAGCGAGAAACCAATAGGCGAAACTCCAGAGGACACTAAAACTTGTTACATGACAGCTGAGAGGGTGGGTAAACCTCTGTTCTGGTGGTAACTAGGTGGTAACTAGGTGGTAACTAGGTGGTAACTAGGTGGTAACCAGGTGGTAACATAACACTGTCTCCAGGAAAAGCAGTTTTCAGCGAGAAACCAATAGGCGAAACTCCAGAGGACACTAAAACTTGTTACATGACAGCTGAGAGGGTGGGTAAACCTCTGTTCTGCGGGTTTCAGAGGAGATACGATCCTACTTTCGCTGATATTCAGACTAGGGTCAGAAGAGGTATGTGGCTGTGTGTGACATTGATTTTTAGGTATTTGTGATATTCTAGAACATTTTATATCTGTGTTTGGCTTGCTGCCAATTCAAAGGAACAGTCCAAACATAACCAGGAATAGTGCCACGAGAGTGCCGCGACAGTGCTATTGGGATATGGATGTATGACCGACTTTTGATATCAGTTAAGCTGACTGGTACAATGAGTTTCATAATATTATATTTCAGGAGAAGCAGGGCACATCCAGATAATAAAGAGTATATCACGTGACAGCCCGCTACCCTCTCTTGACTATCTCAAGATATCAGGAGGAATATTTCACGATTGTATGGTTCATGATATAGACATGCAGTGTTGGGTACTTGGAGAGTTGCCAGTTCAGGTTAGTTATCATTCAGATGGTATGAGACACAGTTATTGAGGTACTTGAAGTTTGATTCTGGCCGGAGAAAGCATCCCAGAGAAAGCATTACAAGTGGAAAATCATGTTTTCCCATTTCTGTTCATTCCAGGTTCAAATATTATGATATTTCCAGAAGACACGTTTAAGGTACTGCAGTCTGTCAGATTTCCGGAGAAGGCTTTGAAAAATTAAAACAAAATGTGACATTTTTCACAGAATTTTTCTTCGGTGACCAACTTAAATTGCAGGTCCACACGATCGCCAATGCACAGATTCCAGAAATAGCTGAGATTGGTGACTATGATAACGTTGTCACAACCCTTACATACCCATCTGGTCAGTTTTCCATATTACAGCTGTTATTAGTAATTAGTTATTAGTCGGCATTGGCACGCTCTTACATTCCTACTGAACACATCTCAAGTATGATTACTAATTACTAATTACTAATTACTCTCAGGAACGCTAGGAATAATAAACGTCAACAGATTCGCTGCGTACGGTTACGACCAGCGCCTAGAAGTGTTTGGTATGAAGGCAATGTATGAAGCTAACAATGGTAAACCTAACACGGCAGTTTACAGTACCAGTAGTGGATCTAGTTCTGTTCCTATATACCACTCTTTTCCTTCTAGGTGAGAAAATGCTTTTTATTTGGTTTCCACTTTAAACTCACTATGTATGCATGATTCTGCATTTAACTCTTCGGCTGTGTTGCTATTAATAATGCTAACTGTGTTCTATTGCGCGCGCAGGTACGAAGAGAGTTACGCTGCTGAAATGGACCATTTTGTTGGTAAGATTGTTTATTAATTACCAATTACAGAACTAGTTGAGCGCAAATCTGCCACAAATCTGCCACACTCCCTCGGCGCAGATTTACACCAACTTTAACTTCTCGCGACTCAAACCATACCGTTCATACCGACTACTAGGACTCTAGGAGTTCAAGGAGTAGTCTAATTACCTCAGCAAATATGTTGAGAGTCTCAAAAAGTTCCATGTTGCAGCAAAAAGACTTAGGGCCTCAAAAGCACAACTAAAAACATAAAATTTCAAAATTTGCCACAAATTGAGTCGCTTATTGCTCAAAACTGGCCCGAACGATTTTCTTTAAATTTTTTCAGTACCCTTAGCATACCTTTTGAGGTGTTCCTGCAAAATTTAAAGACATTTCTATGTCTAGGAGCTGAGATATGAAGTCAAACACAAAAATAAGTTTTGTGCCACTCGCAATCGGTGCCACGCCGAAAGCAAGCGACCAATTTGTCTGAAACTTGGTAGGTATCAATAATGCCCTAAAATATGGCGACTGTCCAAAAATTATGGAGATTCGATGTTTAGAACCGGAGATATGGGCCGAAAAACAGCAAATTAAGGATGGGGCCATATCTCAGCTCCTAGACATAGAAATTTCTTTAAACTTTGCAGGAACACCTTAAAAGGTGTGGTAAGGGTATTGACAAAATTTAAAAAAAATCGTTCGGGCCAGTTTTGAGCAATAAGCGACTCAAAGTAATTTTTGAAATATTTTCTTGTGTTTGACATTATATCTCTGATTCCAGACATAGAAATTTAAAAAAATTTGATATAATCTTTAAATAGTGCATATCTAACTGCTGTAGAAGTTTTTAAAAAATCGTTCGGGCAGTTTTTGAAAAAATCGACCTAACATGTTTTGAAATTTTTCCTTGTGTTCGGTATTGTATCTATGGTATTACGCGTCACATCAAGCTCATATTTTGTAGTCACAAATTACTGTTTGGGAAGAAACTGCTGTCAAAATTTCAGTATGATATCTGCTAAGATCTTTGAGTTATGACGTCTTGAATTTGTGGCAAAAGTGTGGCAAAAGTGTGGCAAAAATGCGCTCAACTAGCCCTCACCAATTATGAATTACTAAGTTGCACTAATTACTGATTAATAATTACTACCAATTACTAGTCACTAATTAACAATTACTAATTACTAATTACTCCAGATGTAGTGAACGGAACTAGAGAGTTACCCATCACGTACTTACACTCCAGTGCTGTATCTAAGATAGCTGATGCTGCTGAGAAGTCAGCTAGAGAGGGGGTCTCTGTAGGGCTAGTGTGGGACAAAGCGGAGATACCGGCTGGTTACTTCTGTTGATTAGCTAGATAGTGGAATCAGAATAACACATGGTTATTATCTTTAGAGTTAGAGTTAGAATTTTACAGTCAGATTTTATCAATTTATAAGTATTATTATTATGCTAGGTTATTGTACTAAATATTGTTAGCTGTTGTTAGCTGTTGTTAGATATTGTTAGATATTGCTAGACATTGTTAGGTATTGTTAAATATTGCTAGTTATTCTTTGCACCATTTATAATTTATCTGCAGCTTCATATTGGTTTACATCAGTTTATAATTCTTGATATTAATCGTTAGTAATTATGATTAAATATGTTTCTCTCATAACAAATTACTACTGCTAGTTCTCACACATAAATGATTCAACCTGCCCACCAATCACTCACTATTAGTATTGGGGGTAGTTCACATATCACGTAATCGGCTGAGGGGGGGGGGGGTTTCCGAATGATTACGCTAGAGTAATTTTGACACAATAGCTATGTGTAAAACTGATTACGGAGGGAGGGGGGGGGGGGGGGGGGTAAAAATGTTCCAAAAAATGATTACGTAATATGTGAACGACCCCTTATTATTATATTGCCTGGACATAATAACAATCATTTTAACATTTCCTGGATTAGATAAACTTTTAGCCCTCTGCCAATCTCCCTTAGAACTTAACCTTATACTCTTAGCGATGCTTTAGTTAAATGGGTAGATAATAATGGTTTAGCTCTCAACCTTAAGAAAACAAATTATATGATCTTCTCTCGACAAAGAAATCTTAATTATCGTGATGTGGCAATTTCTGGTGTCACAATTGAGAGAAAAACAGAAGCCCGTTTTTTAGGAGTTATAATAGATGATAAACTAAACTGGTCCCATCATATTTCTGCCATGAAAATGAAAATGTCCAGATACATAGGAGTCATGTACAAACTTAAAAAATATCTGCCTCTCGAAGCACGTCTTCAAATTTATCAAAGTTTTGTGCAGTCACACCTTAATTATTGCAGCCTTGTATGGGGTTTTGCTGCCAAGTCTCATATTGAATCGCTTTTTGTAAAACAGAAAATGGGCCTTCGAGCAGTATTACCTGGTTTCGTCAATTACTGGTACAAGGACGGTATCCCCCCAGCAAGTACCAAGTCTGGCTTTTATTCACATAAAATATTGACAGTACACAGTATCATTGTAAAGAACGCACTCATTTTAATGCATAAATTGAAAAACTTTCCTAATCTAGTACCATTGTCTCTCAAGAAAACAATTCCCAAAAGTGCACCATTATTTAAGACTAACCTGGATTCTATTCTCACTACACAATGGTCAGAAAAGTATGGTCAACACCCTTACAACAACTCAGTATTTTTTAAAGGTCCATTATTAGCAATAAACCGATATAATGTTGCAGCAACTTCCCCGCCTAGTCTATTTAACCTGAACATTTACAAAACTTGTATAAAAACTATGCTCATCGATCAGCAAAATGAAAACATCGAAGACGATTGGCCTAATTTCATGTTATATTGTATAACAGGACTAAGAAAATCAAAGCGTAACATAAACCAAAATGCCGATAATAACCTTGTCTCTACATCTTAGATTATATGCACACACTTATGCATCACTCAATAAACGTCGCATATCTCATCAATTACACTGCCAACATAGGACATTCTTTTTTATCGCCGCGATTTCAAATCAAGTTACAAATTCTACAAATTTTGAAGTGCTCAGTCTTGTTTTACTTTTCTTATCTTTACCTATTAACCATTGGAAAATAAAACTTTAAATTATAAACCTTCATTGCATACTTTACAGGTAGAATCTAAATTGAATA
This sequence comes from Bolinopsis microptera, assembly GCF_026151205.1. NCBI lineage: Eukaryota > Metazoa > Ctenophora > Tentaculata > Lobata > Bolinopsidae > Bolinopsis > Bolinopsis microptera. The sequence goes on along the minus strand of NC_087075.1, from coordinate 7,867,490 downwards.
GTTTGAGATTTCCTTTACATTTTATATTTATGCATGTGCCCCACGGGGATGAATTTCTTATTACCATTGATATTATATATATTTTTTGAGTAAACATTGGCTGGTACCACGGGCCAGTCCCCAACAAAAAAAAAAAAAGTCACCCCAATCTTAGCACGATTTTAGGGTGGGAGTTTCTGGGGCGACAGTGAATACTTAGCCATTGTATTGAAATATACTTTAAACGTAGCTGACAAATAATTTGAATCATCCCCATTGTAAATATGTTTAGTTGTAGGTATACTAGATTTCATTTTCTTTTCTTCTTATAATAATATGTTTGGATTTTTGAATTTAAGTTTTCTGCTAGGACTTAGAAATTATAATAATCATTAGATTCGTTAGATTTATAATTATAATTTATAGAATTAGACGTATTATATAGTCTAATATATAGTATTAGACTAATTTTGTTGAACATTAAAGTTGAACTCAGATATTTGTAACACTTGTGTACCTGTGCTTACAATTAAACTCGTTATAATTTTATGATTTCAACATTAATTCTTTATTCAAGAGCTCATGTTTTCTTTATAAATAATAAAAGTTGCATAATGATATACTGGCCGATCAAAAATGTGTAATAACTTGGTTTGGCTTTGCATTCGTAATTATTCACAGGACATAATAGTATATATTATATATATATAACAGTGACAACTGATGCGATCATGGTTTTGTATCATGATTGAAACATTTGTCTGACTCAACCGGTCGTTTCAATTTGTATCTAGCTCTCGGCCTGCCGATTGAGCACTGTCAGCAGACGACGCCACCCACAATTATTATATATACTAATGTCTTGTGAATAATTAGGAATGCAAAGCCTAGTATTATGGTGCTGCAATTATAACTGCTGGTGAAAGAAACGTTTGATGAGCCTTGAAGTTAATTCAATTTAAATTAAAAAAAAGGAATATAATCTTGAGAAGATTTATTCGGTTCAACTTTTATTCTGTGATTCTTAAAACTCATAAACTGATAAATATGGAAATTGTTTACTTTTCAGTGTTTTCTTTTCGTACAGTTAATACAGTGAGAGATTTACATAACTTTTTGCAGGATATGCCAATGCAGAGTACAAATTCACTTAACGGAGTAATGAATACGGGCCCTGATCTGCCGATCGCAATGGAAATGAAAACTGAGGAAGAACAACCTACTGGAAAATCGCATGATTTCATATGTCCAAAATGTGAAGCCCATTTTCTTTATGAAAGTTGTCTCATTGAACATATCGAAAAAAATCATAATGATATAATCAGGAAGGGTTTGCACTCTTTTGCAAATAAGCCGGCTTACCTGTCAAAACTAACAGAAGAAGTGATGAAGCTGCAAACAATTCTTGCAAAGGAGGATCATTCTTCCTGCATGATTGTTCATAAGAATTTCGTTGCTCACCATGATGCGAGTATAAGTCGTTTCACTCCTGCTGAAGAGAAGTCGTTCAAGTGTGCTGAATGTCCATGTGAGTGTTCTTCCAAAACTGGTCTTGTCAAACATCGCCGCCTTATGCACTCTGCAAAAACCTACAAGTGCAAGGAATGTTCATATTCTGGTCCTTTAAGAAATCGCCTGATTGATCATCAGAAAATTCACACACGAGAAAAAATGTTAATGTGTTTGGAATGTTCTTATGAATGTACTTCGAAAAGCACTTTGGTCCGGCATCAGCGTCTCCACACAGGAGAAAAGATCTATAAATATGATTTGGAGTATTCCCAATTTTCAATGAAGAAAAAGCGCCTCTTAGAGTTAGGAGAAAAACCACATAAATGTGGTGATTGTCCTGCATCCTTCGGAACCAAGTCACATCTTTTCAGACATCAGATGACTCATTCTGGAGTGAAGCCGTACAAGTGCAATGAATGCTCATTGTCTTTCACTGAGAACCAACATCTTAAACGCCATCTGATGATTCATACTGGAGAAAAACCGTACAAATGTGAGAGTTGTTCATATAAGTGCTATAGGAAAGATTATCTGGACAAACATCGTCGTAGTATGCACGCTGCAACAGGACCCTAGATAATATATTACGGGTATATGGCCCCCAGAATATAGGTGGCCCCCAAAATATAGGTCATGTTAGTGGATACAGTTCTAACCAAGATAAGCGATACTAATGGGATCTGTTACTGCTAGGTTGGAGTAAAACATGTAACTTATGTTTCTGGATAAAAATTTTGGACCTACATGAGGTATTTTGGTATATTTGGTCATGACAGCGAAAGATTTAAACGATGTTGTCATTTTCTAGAGGGGTAAATATGGCGAAAAATTGTCATGACAAAAATCTGTCCAACACATGCCATTAAGACTACTGGTATGAGTATAAGTATTATTTTAAGCTATCTTTTCATCGAGACATCTGCAAACTGACAATTTGGAAAAAAGTTATGGCCACCACAATTTTACGGGCCCCCAGAATATAGGTCTATACGACCCCCAGAATATAGGTTGGTCAAAAACCCTGAACATGCCCAAAACCATGCTTTGGGATGCTCTACTTGTAGCTACTAGTCTCCTGAACCCACATATCAAGTTTTATCAAAATTGGATAAAAATTGGCCGAGTTATGGGATAAAAACAAAAACCATATGCCCATATTTGGGCATACGCACCAAATTTGATCGATTTTGGTCCATAAATTGGTCTAATATCAATATTTTTGAATGAAACCAACTTTATATGGAAGGTAAGCATATATTACACATTCTCTATGATTATCAGCTCAATATCTACCTAACTGTGGATTCTGTGTTCAAATAATCGCAAAAAATGAACAAAATCGCCCATATCTCAAACTGACTTCGCTCAAAACAATAGAACTCAATAGGGTTTCAATATTTTCACATGAAATTTTCAGAATCAACGTAGAATTGTCTCATGACCTTAAGTTTTGGGACAGAATTTTGAGTTAGGCCTTTAAAAAAATTTGGCGGCCAAAAATGTCTGATTTACAGTCATTGAGGTGCACATTGTATTGATACAGATAAAAACAGCCCCCCTCAATCATATCTGACACTCCTTCAATCTTATTTAAGTATTTAGTTAAGATCCCTACTAAATGAGTGCATGAAAGCTTTTTAACAAGTAAAATTAAAGATTTTACTCATTACGGGTATATGGCCCCCAGAATATAGGTTTTTTTAAAAAAATAGCGACCAAGATTCTGCATTTTCTCTGTCACCCTGAGCATTAAGGAATGTGGGGTAGTGATGAGAAACAGTTAAAGAACATATGCTGAAGAGATGGCATCATCAAAATGTATGAAGGTGGAGTATTTGAGGACGATTTTTGCATACCTATATTCTGGGGGCCGTAGTTTTTGATTTTTTGCTATTAAGTATACTCTAAACCTTTTCAATTTTGTATCTGGAGCCATTGGCATCATCAATACAGTCTCAGCAACATATTCTGACTGCATATAACTGTTTGTGACAATTTTAGAACAACTTAGGAACAGATGTTTGGACCTATATTCTGGGGGCCCTGTTAAAAAATGGTATTTTTACAGGTGAAAAAAAAGTACACTTAAAAACCTAATAATTATTTTCAACTACCCAAGAAACATTTAAAGGGTTATTATGTACATATTTACAGCCCTAAACATGCTTAGAAGTAGTTTTAACACCTGTTTCTAAGTGCTCAAAAAACGACCTATATTCTGGGGGCCATATACCCGTATGTAAATTTCAACGAATCTGTCATTCCTATCAGAAATATAACAGTGTAGTCAGTAATCTGTTTAATACTGAGAACTGACTACGCAGAATACGACAATCAGAATTTATGTTTGCAACTACTGTTTCCGGTATATATGGTACAATAATATGCGGCGGATCTAGGCTATCCATTATCGGTATGAAATCTTTTATCTAGATAAACAGATAAAAATTTAGGTTTTATCTAGATAAAACCGATAAAACCGATAATTTTTCTGCTGAAGGCCAAAGCCAAAATGTTTTCCAAATTTCACAAAAACTGATTGTCGACTTTTATTACTGTTTACCAGTAATCTTGCTAAAGTACAACTTCCTTTCTTTTGAAAATATTAGAGCATCAGTTTTCTTCTCCGGGGAACAATAGTGTACCAGTTCTCTTCAAAACAGTAGACCAACGGTTTGTCTTCTCCTAAGAACAGTAGTGTACCAGTTCTCTTCAAAACAGTAGATCACCGGTTTCCTTCTCCTAAAAACAGTAGTGTACCAGTTCTCTACAAAACAGTAGACCAAGGGTTTCCTTCTCCTGAGAACAGTAAGTAGTACCGCACTAGTTCTCTTCAAAACAGTAGACCAACGGTTTCCTTCTCCTGAGAACAGTAGTGCACCAGTTCTCTTCAAAACAGTAGACCACCGGTTTCCTTCTCCTGAGAACAGTAGTGCAACAAATACCAATTCTCCTCGAAACAGTAAAACATTTAAAGTGATTCAGTGAACCGTTTCCTTATCCTGTGGATAACTTGGAGCAACAGATTCCTTCTCCTGAAGACAATGTTTCACGCCTAGAACACTTACGGAATTTAATTGAGTGCCCTGCCGGTATTTTTGACTCTTGTTAACAGTAACATGCTCGTTCCTGTCTCCAGAATGGTTATAAGGTAGAACGCCAGCACCCTAGCCTCAAGATAACAATGTCAATAACTTTCTCTAGACTTCTACAGTTCTACAGTTCTACAGTTCTACAGTTCTACAGTTCCATAGGTATACAAATGTAAATAAACATTTGTGTAGCTCACATTTAAGTAAACTACCTCTTCTATCATACTATTAAAAAAAAACATTAATATTTCTTTAAAATTTTACGGTATTGTGGCAGTTTTTTCGGTAATTTCTAGTGAATTTTTATACCGATAAAAATATGTTTTATCTAGATAAACAGATAACCCTTTTTAACGAATTATCGGAGATAATTATCGGTAACGATTATCGGAGTGGATAGCCTAGGCGGATCATTCATTTTATTGAATCTCTTCTAAAAATTAATGGAATGTTTCAGTAAACGAATTAAACTTTGATCAGAAAACACTTTATTTTTAATTTATATCGTTATTGAGTTAATTTTTACAGATTTTTACCAGATTTATTTAACTTTTATTGTGTGAATGACTTGTTTTATTGTTCAAGTTTAACTTTGTTGGCGTGGCTATCAAGGAAATGATTTATAACTATTTGCAAATCTCAGATTGATAATAAACTTGGTTTTTGGCTGAAAGGCAACTGACCTCCTGTTTTGGAAGAAAAATACATTTAAGTGCATTTTTCAAGATTTTAAATTAGTTAATCTTCTTTAACTTATAAAAATAAAATAACTTATAAAATATATTCAGGGAGAGAATATCATTATGGCCCCCAAAGTTGTTGCACCAATGGATTTTGGAATACATCTGAAAGGATCTCCAACACACTCCAATATTAAACTAAACACAAGTGAGGGAGGTGAGGTGGGTGCCAGTTCGGTGATCCTCTCCTTCAACAGCCCTGTAATCAATCACATGACAACCACACTTCACATGACCAGTGTAGACATGTTAGAGTTCAGTGAAGCTGCTGTTCAGCTGTTCGTCGATGCTGCTTATTCTGGAACAGTTGAGGGAATGAACCGGGAAATATTTAGGGACATCAACAAGATTGCAACTGTTTTTGAAATGTCTTGGTTGGCTGAAAAATGTTCCGAGTATTTCACCAAAGTTGCTGACTCGATCAAGACACCGTCTTTTACAGAACTACTCTATCTCTTTGAAGAGGCAGCATTTGTTTTTGAGAACCTGACATCTAAAGATTATCTCCTTGTGGCTTTCAGAAGGATTGAAATATTGAAATGGAAGCAGCAATTTATAGACGAGTATTTAAAGAATGCAGACAGACTGTCCACACAGAAGCTAGACATGGTGATAGAGCTAGCTGGTACTGAAGTTAACTATGTTGTCCAAACTTTGAGTAATCAGCTGTCTGAGTTGTTGAAAGTCCAGGGATCGGTACTACCTGTGTCTTCTGTACATCTACTGGAGAATTGTAACCTCAATCTATGTAAAAGGGGGGACAGGGTCCTTTTTGATCAATTGTTTGATGTATTGGAGGGGCTCTCGGACTCGAGAGACAATATGAAATGGACATTACAACTTCACCGGAAAGCTACGAGTTTGATGTCCCTTGAAACTACAGAACCAAAAGAATCTATCGAGACAAAGAGAACTGAAGTGAGTGGAGGTACCTCAACATTAGCGCTACCAGCTAGAAATAACATTATACCCAACCTGTATCATGATCTGGATGGGGAAATCACATTTAAGGAGCTACTGGATTGGTTGTCTGAGTCAAAGAAAGTTACTGGTTTATTAATGGTATTAGAAGCTATTGTGACATGGAGATATTACCAATGGTATAAAGGGCAGAGACGCAATGTTGATATGTCATTGTTGGCAGAAACGATAACAGGCATGACAGAAAAACGAGGCTGGCCACTTTTGCCACCAATATTTCTCGGAAAGCATGCGAGGTTTCAAGGAAAAAATTGGGGGCATACGCTATACTTGATTGACAGGTCAACATTTTGCTCGACTACCGAAGATAATTGCTCGTATGTTATCATTGATTGTATGGACACGTGTAGTAAGCCACGTTCTCTCTTATCAAAAGAAGCTAAGTTCAAGTTCCTATTTAGGCACCCATCAACCACCTCGTGTACCTTACCTGGCTGTGGCTTTATTCTTAAAACCGTCCCGAGTGAGATTGGATTGAGAACCGTGACTCTGTGTACTGACAAAGAAGATTATCTGAACGAACCAGTACACCTTCATGATGAGATCCGAGCAGAAGATATGCACATGTATGTTGATCTAGTTATCAATGAACAACACTATCTGAACCCTATTTCTTGGTTGTGCGGGATTGACCTGATCGATTGTGATGTACCTGGTATGAGTGGTAATGATCCTCTTAATACATTTAAGGTGCTATACAAAATTGATGCTTCGACAAAAACATTATTTTAAGTCTTTTATTGCTGTTTAGCTATTGAATATCGATTTTTTTACTTTTCTTGTGCACTAGGACTTAAGGAGTCAACTTTTATTGGCACTTGAACATTGTGTAACTTTAAGCTCAGTACCATTTTCTGTTTTCATTTGATTAGTCTAAAATAAATGATAATCGTTTTAAAGTGTTTTCGATTCGTTTTACTGCATAGAGAAGGTGCTGTTCATAGATTTGATTGATTTAAGAAAACATTAAGTTTTTAAAACTTATGTTTGATATCCTTTGATATATAAAATTATAGTCAATTATCCCTCAACAAAAGATAATAACGCTCTTAAACTTAATATATAAATGAATTTAATTGTGAGTTCAATATATCCTGCTGATGCTGCTACACTCACTTTATCAGTATAATGTAAGTTAGTAAGAATTTGTACGCTTACAAATTGTTTGCAGGTTAGCCATGATTCTACGAAGTAAACAGCTCTACGTTGCTGTTTTAAATCCGATCAATATGGAAACAAAAACAGAACAGGAGGAATATACTGGGAAATCAGTGGGTTTGATTTGTCCCAGATGTGAAGCCCATTTTTTGTGTGAGGTTTTATTCTTTGAACATATCAAAGATCATCATGAGAATGTGTCTTCAAAACATAGAAGCGATTTAAAGACAGTTCTGCAAGAAAAGCAATTTCAATGTGATGTTTGCTCCCTCACATTTTTCCGGAAAGGAAACCTTCTACGACATTTACTGATCCACAGTCGGGAGAAACCTTTCAAATGCTTAAAGTGTGTGTATGCTTGTTCTTCAAATGCTTATCTTATACGTCATCGGTGTATTCAGCATGGCGAAAAGCTTTTCAAATGCAAACAATGCTCCTTATCATTTACTGGGAAATCTAATCTTAATAGACATCAGAGGACCCACACTACACATAAACCATATAAGTGTAGAACATGCTCCCTAAATTTTGCTCAGAAATATAATCTTGTCTCACACGAGAGGACTCATTCTGGAGTGAAGCCAAACAAGTGCAAGGAATGTTCGTTGTCTTTCACTCAGAAACATAATCTTAAACGTCATCTGATGATTCATACTGGAGAAAAACCGTATAAATGTGTCAACTGTCCATATAAGTGCTATAGGAAAGATTGTCTGGACAGACATCGTCGTAGTATGCACGCTGCAACAGGACCCTAAATAATATTATGTAAATTTCAACGAATCTGACACTCCCTCAGAAATATAACTGTGTACTGTGTAGTCAGTATTCTGTTTAATACAGATTACTGACACGACCGTTTTGATAAGATTGAAACCGAAGAACTAATATTCCAGTATTAGATGTTTGGATATGAATGATGCTCTGTTAACAAACTAGATGTTATTACTGGCTTACATTTAGTAATGACTGGTGATTCACCAATCAGAATTTATGTTTGCAACTACTGTCTCCGGTATGAAAAAAATATGCGGTGGATAATTCATTTTATTAAATCTCTTCTAAAAATTAATGGAAGTTTTTTATGGAATTTGTTTATCACATTTATTTTAAGTTTTTAAAAACCTGTTTCATTCTTCAATTTTAACTTTGTTGGTGTCGCTATCATGATGATTAATTATTGATAATTCTACAGTCCATCAATTTATAACAATCAACTTACAAAAACGTTGAAAATTACCTATTATATACCATATAATATATTATATTAAATAATATAGTCAGTCCTATTCAAAATTGCAGATTGATGATTTTTCTTCCATCAATGAGTTTCATTAAAATTGTGAGAGTTTTACATCAATATTTACAGGATATATGGCTATGCCAATGCAGAGTAAAAATACTCTAAACGAATCAGCCGAAGTAAAGAATGAGGGCCCTGATTCACCAATCAAAATGGAAATAAAAACTGAGGAAGATGAACTTACTGGAGAATCGCATGTTTTTATATGTCCAAAATGTGAAGCTCATTTTCTTTATGAAAGTTATTTCATTGAACATATCGAAACACATCATGAAGATATTAAGGTCAGTGAGGATTTAGATTCTAAAAATTTCTAAATTTGCTTTATAGCGCTTCGGGTGCTGTTCCAACCAATAAAGGCCATTGACTGAACCCAGAAAATTAACACCAAAGTCCAAACCTTTTTCACGAGGCATAAAAAATGTAGGCCACTCCTTTTTCTTAAATTCTTTCTTTTGTTTGAATTTCGTTGCCCGCTTGAATTACTATAACGGGAAAGGAATATTTAGGAATTTCAGACCACAACTTGGTCGGAGCTCGTTTGTTCTTTTGTTGTTTATATAAAGCCACCGTAATATCAGTATTCTGATCTTTTAAGCTACATGAATTGTTACTTTAATGTTTCATAAAGCAAGGAGACATAAGTTTGGGCTGTAGTGACTACAGTGACTACAGTGACTACAGTGACTACTACAGTCTGTAGTGACTACAGTGACTATAGTCTGTAGTGACGAAAGTGACTACAGTCTGTAGTGACTACAGTGACTACTACAGTCTGTAGTGACTACAGTGACTACTACAGTCTGTAGTGTCTACAGTGACTACAGTCTGTAGTGACTACAGTTATTTCAGTCTGTAGTCTCCCATTACTCTGACTATACTGATTAAGAGGTCAATGTATAGATTAATCATGTTGACATGTTTTACTTAAGTTGGCCTGATGAATGTTTTCTGGGAAAGAAAGTTGTCCTTACTAATCAATAAAATTGCCTTGTAACTAATGGGCAGAAGACTTGTCAAGCATAAAATGGAGGATACTCTACTGATACTTGCGGTAATTATGATTCTTAGGAATTTCATCAAACACGAATAATCAAGTTATATCGTGACAGATCTAGACATTACTACATTAAAATCCATAAGATATAGGTAAGAAACGGTCGGAAAGTGATATGATGCGTATGTATTCGAGTTTCAGTTTTCACGATCATTAATAATTGTTAATTCTTATAATTCAGTTAGAGGAGGGTTTACAAGTCGAAGTAGGGACGGATTTTCTCGCGGAAGAAGAAACGAATCACAGGATCAGCAATGGGGTACGAAATTATTTGTAGACCAATTATTTTAGCCGAGAGAGAGGTATTTAATAAAGATAATATCAACTTTCCATCTAAAAATATGTTCTGCTTTGACAATGGCTGAATGGCTTGGAATTAATAAATTAACAAGAAACGTGTTTAAAAAACTGATACCATGATATCATCACCCTTAGGACATCCTCGATACCGAGAGAAACGAAAGTGAAACAAAGAAAAAGGCTGGTCGTGTCAACCGGAGAAAACCAGCCCCTTTGCTATGTCCAGGCATTGACATCTTGCAGCCTGAGGTACAATTGATATTTTTTAAGCCGTGGCTTTGAATCCCATTCTCTGTTACTCCCTGTGTTCTAAAAAAGTACAGTGCACATTAACCAATGAGTTACAAACCAGCCATAAAAAGATAAACGAAAGCGAATAGTTAATGTCTTTGAGATGATCGCTTTAATATTTTCAGAAGTTCAGCATGGAGATCGAGGAGAATCTGAAAAACAGAAGATTCACGTGGAGGTAATGTCATACACTTTGAGTGAGAACTATGAAAGTGAAACTTTACGTTTAAGCATTGTTGAGGCACTAACAATAGATAACAGTACATAAAAAATCTACCTTTTTACAAAAGGGTGTGAATAGAAAAAAATCTACCTTATTTCCTATCAGTATCTTGTTAATATAATATACATAAACCTATATATAGGAAATCTCAGGTTGAACGGAGTGTTCACAGCTCTTAAAGAAAGATGGGGCGGTAATGTGAGCAATATTGACCGCAATAATCTCAGGTTGAACGGAGTGTTCACAGCTCTGAAAGGAACATGGGGCGGTAATGTGAGCAATATTGACCGCAATAATTTCAGGTTGAACGGAGTGTTCACAGCTCTGAAAGGAACATGGGGTGATGATGTGAGCAATATTGACCGCAATAATTTCAGGTTGAACGGAGTGTTCACAGCTCTTAAAGAAAGATGGGGCGGTAATGTGAGCAATATTGACCGCAATAATCTCAGGTTGAACGGAGTGTTCACAGCTCTTAAAGAAAGATGGGGCGGTAATGTGAGCAATATTGACCGCAATAATCTCAGGTTGAACGGAGTGTTCACAGCTCTGAAAGAAAGATGGGGCGGTAATGTGAGCAATATTGACCGCAATAATCTCAGGTTGAACGGAGTGTTCACAGCTCTGAAAGAAAGATGGGGCGGTAATGTGAGCAATATTGACCGCAATAATCTCAGGTTGAACGGAGTGTTCACAGCTCTGAAAGAAAGATGGGACGGTGATGTGAGCAATATTGACCGCAATAATATCCATGTCCGAGACTGGTTATACTGTGAAGCGAGCAAAATCTTTATGTGGAGTCAGCCACTACCAGTGAGTGGACTTGCATTCAACATACAGTATACACTGTAATACTAACTATTCTTAGAATAATATTACATTTTGCATCTTGGTTATTGTCCGGGTCTCGCATCAGACCGGATTTGAGGCGTGTTATAATTTGCTCATAAAAATCTCTAAATATCTAATAATAATAATAGTAACAATAACCAGGAGGAAATAGAAAAGGCACTGCTGGACCAGCTAAGAAAATGGATAAACAATGTCAGGAGAAAGGAAAAAAGAAAATCCAAGTCCCCGATGGATGCTGACAGGTTTCAGTTTTTAGTTTTTACTCTATTCCTGCAATGGAAATATGTATAATGCAACGGTAAACTATTACTATGAAACACCTTATGTGCTTCCCCAGGAGACACTCACTATTCTCTAATCAAGGTTTGCGTCTCAGGAAGCGAAAGTTTACTGATCTTGAGAACACCATAAAGGAGCTACAAGAGAAGCTGAGAGCGTCTTGTGAGTCAATTTTACATTAGTTCTGACGGTTTTTTGACCATATTCCGATGTTTCTCATGATCTGGTTATAATTATCAAACAATTTTTAATGTCAATGTTTTAGTACTGGACAATAAGCAGAGAATGGAGGAAAAAATAACGAAGGAGGCAGGTACCCAAACCTCCCGCGGATGCGATTATGATAGTGCTGGGTCCGAAAATGGAGACAACGAGGAAATTGGTTATGAAGAAAATGATAACATTAACAATGCAGCGACAGGATCTATTTCACCAGGTGAATAATTATTAAACGTCAAAGATATTCGATTAGCGGTCGGTGCTATATGATGTGAGACTCTAACTCTCAGGGTGGCTCTGCCTCTTGAGCGGTGATATTATTATAACACAGCTATGTCCACTAATGAACTGATTAATTGGGCTCATGCAATATGCAGTTGTTAAACAAGATTGATCGAAAACAACTCTCCATTTTTAAAGCTGCCTTATTTTTTTTTCATTTCCACGCTCAAGAGTCCTGTTTCGTAGGGCGCCGCCTTAAAGTCGTACAGCCTTGATTCTCACACTCATATCGATTTCTGTTACATCAAAATGAGGTGATTTCTCATCTTACTTCCATGGAATTAATGGACTGTAGTTATTAACTTTAAGAATACACAGCATAATATAGTTGAGTGATTTGACTCAATCATTTTTCAGAGCAAGAAAAGGGAATGAAGCTGCCGGGAGAACGAGGAAAGACTATACTCCTTTCAAACTCCTTCTCGTCTAATTCTAAGAATTGGTATGTTCTACATGAAACAGAAACGATTGAGTACTGTAAAACTTTTAATTCTATCGGCCGGACATGTCTATATGTCCGTGATAGTTGCGTTTAGCCCACAATTTAGCAGCTTCTGTAATACAATCTAATCTAAATTATAAATACATATTAAATACATATACTTGTATAAAATGATGCAAATTACGGGAAATTTACTAGTCCGTCAAAAATTTACATTTTTCTGGGATTGAGAGATCTGTGGGTTGGTATGTCTTTTCTATTCTTCAGTAATAAATTACTTGCTATAATTAGATTACTTTCTATAGATTGCTTTCTATAATTGATACCAGAATATTCAGGAACCTGAGAAAGAAACGTTGCGTGGAGACCGACCATTAGGACCGATCTGATTTTCAAATAGATCAGTGACGTTTGATTGAATGATAGCGGAGTTCAACAAACTGTACATAAATATCTTCCTAAGAGACTGAATCTAATCTTACTTCTATTATTATCATGTTTGATGTTATGTTTTATTATGTCTGATGAAAATGTTTAATTTTATTATGTTTCTGATGAAAAGGTTATTCGATCTGCTAGAAACTATGTTAGGACTTGGGAGTACAACTATTCATAATCAGGTTCTGTAAAAAGAGAGTTCTCCGACACCTGTGCTGGTGAAATGAACAATTAAGTCCAAGAAATGTTCATTAGCTTGTTCTGCAAAATGTTAATATTATGTATCAGTACTCAAAAACATGACAATATTTCTTAGCATCTAGTATCTTAAGTTTGATAGTGCTTGTGCTCAAATCACAAATGAGAATAAAAACAAAGAACCTAACTTTTCTACACGACCACGAGGTCCGCTAGATTCATGAAGGATTTGGGCTGGTCACAATCTGCACAGTTGAAACCGTTGGCGCTAACTCCAAATGTCTTCAAAACTAGGTGCTTGGCGCCGCGCGGCAAATATAAACGCATGGCGCACAATTATCTATTATTATCAATGTCTAAAGCAAAGGTAAAGGTCTAATCGCAATGCAGCATGGCCTGGAGTCTATGTTCGCTTAAAATGTATGTCAATTATAGCACAGGATGTTCTTTTATGTGTTCAGTGTAGTTTTCAAATACTTTATCTGTAATGAGAGATCGTTCAGAGCAACCTTGCTATAACGGTTTATCAGAACTCCTATTAGGGGTCGTCCACATATTACGTAATCAATATTTTAGCAATTCTTCCTCCCCCCTCCGTAATCAACCGTAATCAAGACCCAATCCCCCCCCTCCTGACAGCAATGTTTCGTAATATTGTCAAAATTGTTATTTTTCTAGAGGGTAAAAAGGAAAATTTGATTTCGTGACCAACAACCAAACCCCCTCCGTAATCAACCGTAATCATTTGGAAACCCCCCTCGACTGATTAAGTGATATGTGAACGACCCCTAATTGCTAAATAAAATTTGTGGCTTGATTATTTATTTTATTTAATAATTTGATGATTGAGTAGTTACAAATTATAATACATAATCCTGTTATTTTTATTTCTGATTGCTAAATACGTAAAGAACATTAATAAATTTCTATCAGGAATGTCACTTGAAAAAACAGAAAAGTTTGATGGGGTTGATATCAAAGAAGAGATGACAGACGACCAACCAGTTAACCCTACTTCAACCTGGTTATCATCAGTATGTACTTGTAAATGTGAGGAAGACGACGAAAATAACAACCTGAAATGTGAGGAAAACGACGAAAATAACAAACTTATGAAAGATGAAGCCGTGCTATGTGATCAGGTTGAAGCTGGTTCAGAACACCTCAAACAAGTAGGTGAAGTTGCAAAGATGGAGGATGTCAGAATTTTCCGTGACGTCCTGGCTAAAGCTGAACCTTTGGACTATAAAGAACTTCAGTGTGATAACTGTAATCTTGCTCTAAAATCATCGAATGTAAGACCTGCGAAAAGAAATTCTTCTTCTGTTCCTATACCTACCGAGTCTGATTGTGGTATTCAGGCTGAAACTCTATCTATTGGAGAAACCACTCCGTCTGGGACTAAACATAGGTTGAAAAAACAGAAACGAACAGAAAAGCCTTATTCTTGCAGTCTGTGTGATTATAAATCGAATCGATCGAGTGGTCTTGCTTGTCACAAATGGACACACACCGGGGAGAAACCTTATTCTTGCAGTCTGTGTGATTATAAATCAAATCAATCGAGCAATCTTGCTCGTCACGAACGGACACACACCGGAGAGAAACCTTATTCTTGCAGTTTGTGTGATTATAAATCAAATCAATCGAGTGATATTGTTCGTCACAAACGGACACACACCGGGGAGAAACCTTATTCTTGCAGTTTGTGTGATTATAATTCAAATAAATCGAGCGATATTGTTCGTCACGAACTGATACATACCGGAGATAAACTTTATTCTTGCAGTTTTTGTGATTATAAATCGAATCGATCGAGCGATCTTGCTCGTCACAAACGGACACACACCGGGGAGAAACCTTATTCTTGCAGTTTTTGTGATTATAAATCGAATCGATCGAGTTTTCTTGCTAATCACGAACGGACACACACCGGGGAGAAACCTTATTCTTGCAGTTTGTGTGATTATAAATCAAATCACTCGAGCAATCTTACTACTCACAAACGGACACACACCAGAGATAAACCTTTCTGTGCTGTACTCTCTGCGACATTAAAGTGAAGACGGCTGGATCTTTGAAAAGGCATATGTTGATTCATAGTGGGCTGTATGGCTGCGAGTACTGTGACTGTAATCCTAAATCCAAGGACGATTTGTTGAACCACATAAGATCTAGGCAATACCACCTCATCTGAACTGTAGTTTAATCCAAGAGATTCAGGAAGGAGAACTTCGCTAGTTAATACATTAAAACATTATATTATATTATAGCATGTTCGATAGATTTACTCGGGACAGAATTTTGATAACTTTCAAAATCTTGTCAGTTATCCAACAAAATATTTGAACGATACTGCAAACTTTAGAGTGTACTCTATTAATTTTGGTTAATTGCTAAATACAATTTGTGGCTCGATTATATATTTTATTTAATAATTTGATGATTGAGTAGTTACAAATTATAATACATAATCCTGTTATTTTTAATTTTACTCGCTAAAGACGTAAAGAACATTAAATAAATTAATACAAAAATTTCTATCAGGAATGTCACTTGAAAAAACAGAAATGTTTGAGGGGGTAGATATCAAAGAGGAGATGAAAGACGCTCAACAAGTTAACCCTACTTCAACCTGGTCATCATCATCATGCACTTGTAAATGTGAGGAAAACGACGAAAATAACAAACTTATGAAAGATGAAGCCGTGCTATGTGATCAGGTTGAAGCTGGTTCAGAACACCTCAACCAAGTAGGTGAAGTTGCAAAGATGGAGGATGTCAGGATTTTCCGTGACGTCCTGGCTAAAGCTGAACCTTTGGACTATAAAGAACTTCAGTGTGATAACTGTAATCTTGCTCTAAAATCATCGAATGTAAGACCTGCGAAAAGAAATTCTTCTTCTGTTCCTATACCTACCGAGTCTGATTTTGGTATTCAGGCTGAAACTCTATCTATTGGAGAAACCACTCCGTCTGGGAATAAACAGAAGTTGAAAAAACAGAAACGAACACACACCGGAGAAAAACCTTATTCTTGCAGTCTGTGTGATTATAAATCAAATCACTCGGGCAATCTTGCTCGTCACAAACGGACACACACCGGGGAGAAACCTTATTCTTGCAGTTTGTGTGATTATAAATCAAATCACTCGGACAATCTTGCTTCTCACAAACGGACACACACAGCAGAGAAATATTATTCTTGCAGTTTGTGTGATTTTAAATCACATCACTCGAGCAATCTTGCTTCTCACAAACGGACACACACAGGAGAGAAACCTTATTCGTGCAGTTTTTGTGATTATAAATCAAATCAATCGAGCAATCTTGCTCGTCACGAACTGATACACACCGGAGATAAACCTTACTGTGCTGTACTCTCTGCGACATTAAAGTGAAGACAGCTGGATCTTTGAAAAGGCATATGTTGATTCATAATCATAGTGGGCTGTATCATGGCTGCGAGTACTGTGACTGTAATCCTAAATCCAAGGACGATTTGTTGAACCACATAATAATATCTACGCAATACCACCTCATCTGAACTGTAGTTTAATCCAAGAGATTCAGGAAGGAGAACTTCGCTAGTTAATACATTAAAACATTATATTATATTATAGCATGTTCGATAGATTTACTCGGGACAGAATTTTGATAACTTTCAAAATCTTGTCAGTTATCCAACAAAATATTTGAACGATACTGCAAACTTTAGAGTGTACTCTATTAATTTTGGTTAATTGCTAAATAAAATACAATTTGTGGCTCGATTATATATTTTATTTAATAATTTTATGATTGAGTAGTTACAAATTATAATACATAATCCTGTTATTTTTAATTTTACTCGCTAAAGACGTAAAGAACATTAAATAAATTAATACAAAAATTTCTATCAGGAATGTCACTTGAAAAAACAGAAATGTTTGAGGGGGTAGATATCAAAGAGGAGATGAAAGACGCTCAACAAGTTAACCCTACTTCAACCTGGTCATCATCATCATGCACTTGTAAATGTGAGGAAAACGACGAAAATAACAAACTTATGAAAGCTGAAGCCGTGCTATGTAGTCAGTTTGAAGCTGGTTCAGAACACCTCAACCAAGTAGGTGAAGTTGCAAAGATGGAGGATGTCAGGAGATTCCGGCTAAACTTTAGTCATATTACTCTCTGTTTGATTAATTAAATGCGCTAACTTTAACTACTGAAGCCCTTTTAATCAGTATGCGCTGTGCTGTTTGTTATTGTACTTATTTTTGCTGTATTGTTATTATTAAGCTTTTAACTCATGGTGTCACTGTGTATTTGATTATGTACATGTGATCGCTAAGTTTATTTTGATTCGATTCATAAGTAGCTTAGATTTGGCAGAGTAACTATATTGAACACTAAAGCTGTGTGGCAGTTCGATACTCTTGAATTATTTGTTTTAGAATGAGCGTAGTATAAAACTAACAACTTTAACTTTTGGGTTGTTACAGATTTTGAGCAGCAATAAATAGGTTATAATTATACCATTATATATAGCTTATAATTAATTTTAAAAGCACATTTTAAAATTGAATTCCTAAGTATGTCTGATTATCTTTTTCCTAGGTTCCAGCCACTGGAAGTGCCCAGGACAGTAGTAGCCGCAAGAGGCGTAAGATGTTAGCTCCCGAGATGTCATCAAGATTTCTTGCATGAATAAAAAATGAATAATTGCAGAACAGAATTCCAACCAAAAATCGTCAGCTCTACATGAAACATTCAGCTGAAATCTAATTCATCACTGAAAAATATGATCGATGAACTACATTATTCTGACCAGATTCTATTTATAGTCGTAGTTAGTGGTCAGTGGTTTTATAAACTCTCATTGGTCAATATACTTGTTATTCCGGAAGGTCTCCTATTTTAATCTGATTCCACCGTTTTACCTATTTTCACCGACTTCAGGTCCAGCCACCAATCGAAAAACAGGGATTCTGCGATAATGGAAAAAATTTGAATTCACCTGCTTCATAACTCTGTACGAGCTCTGTTGAACTTTATATTCTCCCTATTGTATTTTAATATGTTTGTATCTATATTATAATGGAGTTCACTCCTTTATATTTCAGAGTATTAATATATAAGATATATCCTGTTAGCCGAGTGTCTTTGTATATCTATGACTTATTCCTTGACTTATCAACTCCAAACGTGAAAGGTGTCTGGCAGCCTAGTTGAAGACATCATGATCTCTCTCTGTATTAAACACAGATAAATGTTAGTAATAATCGAGCGGGGTGTGGTGGTTGGGGGAGGGTTAGAAACATTTTGCAATTACAATTGCACTTAAATCACATCTAGCAAGTTAACTAAATCTAGATGCATTAAGGTAATAATTATGATACGTCACCATAGCGGTGTAATGCGATAGCCGCTGGCTACTGCCACGGCATGTAAGTACAGTGAGTGCTTGTGCTACTCTCTCGACGTGAGGCGGTCCGTGTAGGCTTACACTGTGCTTTTCAGCAATACTCATATGTTCCATTCATAGTGTACGTTTATATAAGATACAAATAAACATTTTAAAATCGTTTCAATGTTCAAACACTGCTAAAAAAACAAATCCTACTTGCCCATCGATTAAGCAGTCGCCAAAACAAGGCCCAAAAGTTAATTTAACCTTCCCACCTTGTTTGGGAGACTGAAGGATGTCAATAAATAAATAATGGATAATTTAATACTGAAATGATGGATATCAGTAATATCAATCCACAATCACGTAATCATGGTTTCGATGGGCAAGCAACTCGCAACTGGATGCTGAAACAAACGGCGCAAGTCTTTGCACCGTCATGCAGCATACGTCGCGAGAATATCATGAAGCTCCGCTAACTCTGCGATTCTAACCAATGAATTAGGCTCCCCCGACACAAACACAGGTATCAGGGGGTTGTGAAGGACACGAACACTGTTCGTTAACCTCGACCCCGGGTACCCCCTAGATCATGTCCCACCGGAGAGAGCCACCACCAGTCATATCGAAAGCAGCTTTTAATTCCTGCATTATAAATATCGTGTCGTTCCTAGATAAATATATGTTAACCACTACACACTTATTAATGCACATTACTACTAAAATATTAACAAGAGACAGAAGAGTTTTACATCGGCTCAGCACCGCCAGGACCGTGGCTATACGCGTGGTTCTAAATTATTTGATTTTGGTACGGTTCGACCGGGAAAGTGTCCGGATCAGTTCTCATAAATGAGTGATCACTGTTTGACTGTCGTCCAGAAATATTAGAGCGGGAACTTCCCCACCACCCAGTTCCCGGACGAAACGCGCACAGTAATTGAAGTATCAGCGCGCAATATGTAATGCTGTGCGCCTTCCCATATTGTTTAATCATTCGGCGATCGCGTTCTACTGACTGTGGAGGATTCAACTTATCTATCCATAGATAAGATTATCAGTCAGAAAGGTGGGAATAACAGGCACAAATCACTTTAAACTCATAATTCAGTGAAATTTTTGTCAAACCTCATACGGGCATGGTATCCAGATAAGATTATCAGTCAGTAAGTGGGAATAACAGGCACAATCACTTTAACTCATAATTCAGTGAAATTTATTTTTGTCCACACAAATCAGTCCATACTGTTTTGACTCTTAAATTGACTGTTAAGCTAATCTTGACAGAGGCTGCAAAGAGGAAGGTGAAATCATCGCCCAACTATACGAAATTTGTTCCCCGACTCGCAGCAGAAGTGCGATCAGGTAAATAAATGTATTTAGTTGGAAAGGGAAGTGATTAACAGATTATCTTTCCTATTGATAAGCCGAATAGGTAGTATAACGAAATTGCCTTGTAACTCGTGATTTAATGATCTTTAACAATATCCATAAACAACGTATCTGTATATGTTCTTCTATAGCAAGTAGTTCGAGTTTTGGTGAATAGAGGTTTGGTGGACTCTTTAACATAGAATTTAGATCCTAGACTTTGAAATTAATTGGCATAAAAACAATCAAAATCGAACCAGAACAAAGTAAACCTGAACGCATGTCCTATCAATGAGGCAGAGAAAGTAGTTGAGATCAGTCAGCAGGACAGCTTTCGGGCAGCAACACAGTCACGACCAATAGCGTAAGGCACATGCATTGCATCCAACCAAAAAAACTTACACGATTTACAAGAGTTACAAGAATACCAAATTAGAATTTATGAATAAAAACCATCTTGTTTTGCCGTCTTTTGAGTATCACAACCCAAAGTGGAGTAGGTTCTTACTGGTTGCGGTTCTCTTCCGGATGATCGTGAAAGTAGACTGATCAGTCACCTGTTATTGTAGAAGTTGGAGGCTAGGATGTGGAGAAATCGGAATGATAGTATTATACAGCAGTGCCCATCATTG
Source organism: Bolinopsis microptera (assembly GCF_026151205.1). Taxonomy (NCBI): domain Eukaryota; kingdom Metazoa; phylum Ctenophora; class Tentaculata; order Lobata; family Bolinopsidae; genus Bolinopsis; species Bolinopsis microptera. The sequence continues at coordinate 7,846,752 of NC_087075.1, read as the reverse complement.
AAATGCCCTTGATCAGATCGTAATAAATTAGCTAAACATGTACCTACGGCAGAGTAGATCGTCATAATGATCCCTTCAGATGGCCATAGTGAAGTAGAAAGCAATTGCGCATAGAAATTCATAAGTCGTCACCTACATAGAAAAAGTGTCTAGTGAAATAATTGATTTCTCCTGGAAATGAAAACTGTTTGAAGCCGACTCTATTCAAGACCTTGAGTGAGAATAGATTGTACTCAGGCATGTTTTTATGCAAATCTATTATATAGGGTATGGACCTAGCTGAGGTCAGAGGTGACTTACAGCAAAAGAAATTCCCATACTAACTTTGGCTATTTTAAAACTCTGATTCAATTTAGACTTAGGCCCTTTTTAAAAATAGTTTAGAACATAGGCTTTAATCTCTATTTAAAGCTATCCAGCAGGAATCGAAAAGGGCTTCTGTCAAGATAGGCCCTTTTGATTAATTTTAAAGCTATCCAGGCCTTTTAAATTTAATAATATCCAAAGAGTCTACAGTACTATAGTACTATATTCAGTAGTGGACATAAGCCGATTAAAATAAAATCAAATTTCAACAGATGACTATTTTGGGACCATGTAGGTATGGTACCCCAGAATATCGAGTAGCCGTGTTGCAATTTAAAAGGGCTTAAGTCGACTGAGGCCCTTTTCATTTGTAGGGGACGAATTATCAACTTATCAAGTTGGGCATTGGAAGAGCAGATCGTTATAACGAGCCTTGCAAGCAGGGACATTCAACGTCCGACGAGTCCAGACCCCGTTAATAACATAAAGGTGAGGGACTGACTTGCTTGAGTAAGTTATTAAAATTTGAATAAGATTGTAACGAGGTCTGATCGTCATCTTCTTACGCGTTTGATGTCTGTGTGAAGGTAAAATGGTGACATTCTCTAGATCAGGCAGAGGCGGTGACCGACAACTAAGAATCTCTCATTCCGGGCTCCCACAGGTATCACATCACATGGCCCAATCGATGACGAATCATTTGTGATGTGATCCATATTCTAACAATCCTAACAGCCGGACAACCAAGGAGTTAAGGAGTTATCTGACAGGGTGAGGTAGGCATAACAGGAACACTTGTTAGGAGGGTTGTTCTTCCAGCATCGCCAAGCCGAGTAGAGGTCTGTATCTTTAGGCTTCTTTCTGGAGTAGATGTATCCGTCCATGTCCACCAGCTGTTGAGATCCTCTATGTCCTTCGATGAATTTGGAGAAAGCAGGCAATCAGGCATGTTGAACTGAAAACGATACTCTTCATGTTTCAATATATATACCAGGAGTGCGGTTGTATATTAACAGCTGATCAACTTTCGTAATTGTGATTGTATGCCTCGTATCACTCCCATTGCATGCACAGCTCGCGCTCATGTCCTTGGATACGAGAACCAGCCCCTTCCGGACCCGGCTCACGGCCGTTATGTGAGCACATGCCGGGACCTTGAACACTTCTTAATACACTTCATAATACACAGCTACTCAACCTCAGAAGCTAATCAGACGCTACCGAACATGGAATCCCTCGCTCGGGTGGTACAACGCAGTAGAGCCACGGCGTCCGGATCTGCACGGCACATGGAATGTTTAAAAGTTTAAAGTATCTCCAGAGGTTCTTAGTTGTCGGGGATATGTAATGATTGTTTCTTAGTTGTCGGAGCTGATTGGATTTCCCAAGCTAGCATGTTAATCAGTTAACTAGGTAAAATTGACAGGTCCTTAGTTGTCCGTCGGCAGAGGTCGAGTGTTAAATAATATTGATTGAAAACAAAGTTTTCTTGCCGCTCTTAGAGTCCCAGACCCGTGACATATCAATCACGTTTTGAAGTTTTATTGTAGAACCTATGGCCATTGTGTCTTAATCTCATTATCAAATCTAAAGCTTCCCAATCAATACAATTTAAACTAAATCGAGCTTAAATGGAAAAACTACAAGTGGAAACAAAATTAAGAGATGCTAAACTATTTTCAGATTCTCTCACCTCTTTTGTTCATCGAATTCTCACAAATTTCATTGCATCTGCCGACAAACAATTCTCAATCAAACTCTTAAATAGAGTCCGCTCCAAACAGTTTTTATTTCTAGATTGACAAATTTTAGCAATGCTTCGAATAATCCTTATCACAATTGCTATCTTAGCAGGTAAGAAAAAGTCTCATTTATTTTGTTGGATGCATTAAAAGTTTTTTCCCTTAATATTTTGGATTAATCTTATTATTAATTTTCAAACAAAAATTCATCAACCCCACAGAGCCTCGAGCTTTAGTATGGTCGAGGTCAGGGTCAGGGTCAGGATCAGCGTCAGGGTCAGGGTCAGGGTCAGGGTCAGGGTCAGGGTCAGGGTCAGGGTCAGGGTCAGGGTCAGGGTCAGGGTCAGGGTCAGGGTCAGGGTCAGGGTCAGGGTCAGGGTCAGGGTCAGGGTCAGGGTCAGGGTCAGGGACAAACCCCCGTACAAGGAGCCGGCTCCTTGTACGATTTTCGTCACTTGTGAACAGAGAATTTAAGGCACGTGGTATAAACACATGGAATAGCTGGTATCGGCCGTTTGGAAATCGTACAACGAGCCGGCTCAAAGTACGATGCTAGAGGCTCAAAGTACGATCGAGTCATATGACTTTTCACGTGATATTACCACGTTTTCTCTTGTCACGTGGGGGCTCAAAGTACGATCTTGGGGCTCAAAGTACGGGGGTTTACATTGGGGGTAGGAAGACCGTACAAGGAGCCGACTCTTTGTACGATTTTCGTCACTTGTGGCCAAAAACCTGACACCCCGTGGTTTGTCTTGCGCTTGTACCACGTGCCCTGGTCATGAGTCAGGGTCAGGGTCAGGGTCAGGGTCAGGGTCAGGGTCAGGGTCAGGGTCAGGGTCAGGGTCAGGGTCAGGGTCAGGGTCAGGGTCAGGGTCAGGGTCAGGGTCAGGGTCAGGGTCAGGGTCAGGGTCAGAAGCACGAGATAAGATCCCCCCACGTTAACAGATATAACTCCCCCCCCCCCCCCCCTTCAGATATAACTCCCTCCCTCCCCCCACGTTAACAGATATAACTCCCCCCCTTCAGATATAACTCCCTCCCTCCCCCCACGTTAACAGATATACCCCCCAGATATATCCCCCCAGATGTAACTCCCCCCCCCCCAGATATAACTCCCCCCCCCAGATATAACTCCCTCCCTCCCCCCCACGTTAACAGATATACCCCCCAGATATATCCCCCCAGATATAACTCCCTCCCCCCACAGGAGCTGAGACCTACATACAGTATCTCACGTGTAACATGATGTACTTTCGTAAATACTCGTGTGACAAGTCGAACCTGTGTTTCTACGGGTGCAACAAGGGACATTGTTGGAGTCAGTGTAATGCTGTGGGGGCCATCACGTGGGATGGTCCCCCTGGCACGTGCCACACTGAGTATGTTTCTTCTTTACACATGTTTAAATGTATTATTATAAACTCATCAAATTTTTCATAGGTTTTATCATCAACATTAATCTCACCCTCACCCACATGATACTTAATCGACTATTGAGTGACTGCTAAGGTAAGAGGTACTCACTTCAGAAACTACATAATACACATCAAATAGTCAAATACGCACCACATAATATAATTTGTTGTCACATATTCAGAACGAACTGGTATTTCTATTCACTTCCTATTCTAATTTCAGAAATTAATTCTAATTGCTAATTACTATTTAATTTGTTACAAATTTCAGTTTTAACCCAATTGAGTGGTGCTATTCGAGCGGGGAAGACACAACCTGTAATGTAGACTCTGACTGTTTGAAAGTGAATAAGAACAGTTGTAGCGGCGCCTGCTCTGTTGGTTAAAACGTGATATCAGAGTGGTGACGTCATGATATGTCATATGACGTCATGAGATCAGATTCAACATTCCATTTATAATGCGTATTTGCTGTTGTTGAAATGAATAGTTCGTTTTACTCTGGTTTATTGTCTTATCGTTCAGACATGAGACAATATTAATAAACTAAAATGCAATGCATCCATGGCCACTGCATTGAACTGCATTCTAATAGAGTTTTCAAATCTAAACCTGTCCAATAAATCAATTTAATCAAGTTTAAATCAAATGAACTAGAAGTGAAAATGAAATCAAGTGGTGTTGTACTGTAGCTAGATTCTCATTTTTCTTTTGTTCGCAAAACTCTCAACAATTTCATTGCATCTGTCGACATCCTATTTTTAAATAAGATTTTGAACTGACATAGCTCCAAACAGTTTTCATTTCTAGATTGACAAATTTTAGCGATGCTTCGAATAATGCTAATTGCAATTGCTATTTTAGCAGGTAAGAAATTCGTATTTTATACTTATTGGATGCATTTAAAGTTTCCTATTAATTGTTCAGACTGATCCTATTCTTAATTCTTGTGAGGGAGTCAGGGGGTCCGGGGGGTCAGGGTGTCAGGGTCAGGGGGTCAGGGGGTCAGGGTCAGGGTCAGGCGGTCCGGGTCAGGGGGTCAGGGTGTAAGGGTTAGGGGGTCAGGGTCAGGGGGTCAGGGGGTCCGGGTCAGGGTCAGGCGGTCCGGGTCAGGGTCAGGGTCAGGGTCAGGGTCAGGGTCAGGGTCAGGGTCAGGGTCAGGGTCAGGGTCAGGGTCAGGGTCAGGGTCAGGGTCAGGGTCAGGGTCAGGGTCAGGGTCAGGGTCAGAAAGAAGGTAAACAGATTTATCCCCGCAGTAACTGAAACACAGCAGTACGAAACCTGCAACCTCCAATTTGTGGACGACTACACGTGTAACAAAGATAACCTCTGTTACTATGGTTGCCACAAGGGGTATTGTTGGAGTCAGTGTAATGGTTTGAGCGAGATGATTTGGGATGGTCCCCCCGGCACATGCCATACAGGGTGGGTTTTTAACGTTATTTTAACGTATTTTAATATTATATCTTCCAATTATGACATTATATTATCGATACCATGCTTCCAACAATTTTATTACAACTTATTGCTAAGTACTATAACTTATTACTAATTACTACTAATTTCAGTTATCCGCACATTGAATGGTGTTGGTCAAGTGGGGCAGACTCTGCCTGCATGATAGACTCCGACTGTGAGAAAGTAAAGAATAACAGCTGCAGAGGAACTTGCTCTGTTGGTTAACTACGTGTAGTCAGAGTGATGGGAAGGCAACACACGACCACATTCCTTGTACAATAGTTTAATACTGTTTCATTTAAATTAGCTGGTCGTTTTACTTTGTTATCTTGACTAATTGTAAAGCACACTTATCAAATAACTCCCACACATTTTACTGCATCTTCATTCTTCATCTGTTCACATAATAGAAAGTGGGCAGATCTAGATTTAACCATTCCTATTTTTGACAGATCTAAGTGACTTGATTAACTGAAACCTTTCAGCTAGGGTAGAGTTCACAACTCTGTAAATAATAGCTATAGAATTTTACTGCTACATACCTGCTACATACCTTTACCACCCCGCCCTAAAGACTAAAGAGATAGAAGTTCCTCACTGAAGAACAAAACGTTCAACAGCACTTCTTAGCAAAGTTCCAAAATATAATAGCTTCGCAAGAAAAGCATGGATATTATGTATATTTAATTCAATATATAAAATTTTAAATATATTATGTAATATTGATTTATTATAATATAAACGTTACTGCTTGGGAAGATTTAGATTTGAGGATGCATTCAACTTCCATAGTCTTTATAATAAACTGTATAATAAACTGTATAATAAACTGTATAAACTGTTTAAATTGTAATATTGTCCGCACACGGTACAAGCAGAAAAGGAACCAATCATAGCATAAAAATCAACGTTTCACTTTGTAAACTGACATAGTTTGCCCATCGTTTTGCTTCTTAAATATGCGTATAGCAAATAAGTTGAATAGGTAATTTTACACATGCCACGTATTTACTGATATCTCTGTAATTTTCAGCATGTAAATATGTAACATTTTATTTTTATCCGTCTGCCTATTAGTTGGAAGCAAAATTATTCACCCAAAAGCAATCATACTTGAGCCCATTGCAAACGTGTAAGTTATTTAAAACCCTTAAGATTTATATAATTTGGTACAGTGATACCCTATTAACCCTTTATTTGTCATGATAACTAGATATTTACATTTAAAGCGTCAGATTTATGATAATGTATGATTTTATGTTGATTATTGATTACTTCTAGTAGAGTCCAGTCTGTTTATTGAGTTACAACATAGTACGTCATATTTACATTGAACCAGATTATTAATTAAATAAACCCTGGGATATGTTATTAAATTTAACTTATAGTCTACAGTTCGCATTATTCAGTGATGTAAATTAATTATCACGAGTACTACAAACTGCGCGTCCAAACCCAAAAACAATTTATAAATGAACTCGCTAAATTTTACAAAATTAAAAAGCACCTCACTTACATATGATCCCACATAATATGTGAAATATGTAAGATATTATCTCACATACGTCACTTACATTACACATATTCCACAAGATATCTCACTTACTACACACTCAGCACTTACTTTGGGATGTCACAATCTCCTTCATAGCTACAACAACAGGTTTCTTAGGTTCATCCTCTCCTCCTCCTCCCACATACTTCCACTGTCTTACAATCCACGGCCACATGTACCTTCTGTGGGAGAGAATAGTGGTTAAATTATAATGAATTATAATAAATTATAATACATTATAATAAATTATAATAAATTATAATACATTATAATAAATTATAATAAATTATAATAAATTATAATAAATTATAATAAATTATAATAAATTATAATAAATTATAATAAATTATAATAAATTATAAATAAATAAAATAAATAAATTCTAACATTTATTACACGCTTCGACATTAAAATATACCCAACAAAGACGTACATTAAAGTCATTCAAGCGAGACTTAGTGTTGAAATAGCAAGATTATGGACTTTTTAAACAGTTCAGATTTTATGAACAAATATTTGTATGAAGTTACCAAAATTATGCACTTTCATATCAGTTCAGACATTATGGACAAATATTAGAAATATTATCAAAAGCTCGTTGGAAATAAAACGTCTTTAGGGCATTTTTAAAACATTCTACAGATGATAATGATCTCACTGAGTAGGGTAGTTCATTCCAAATTTTTGGTCCACAAAACATAAATGCAGCATCTGTTCGTCTGAAATGAGGAGCAGGAGGAACTTTCAACAAATAAAAGTCATCATCTAGTCTGGAACTTCGTCTTCGTACTTCCCTTAGATTGACGTGTCCTTGTAAGTACTGAGGGGCTATGTTATTAAGACACTTGAAGACCAGAAGTGATATTTTGAACTTAATTCTGAACCGAACAGGCAGAAAGTGGAGCTTTTTGAGGTAAGGCATGATAGGTTCACGTATCTTTTTTCCGTAAAGACCAAAGATAAATCTAGCAGCATTGTTCTGTATCTTTTGTAGCTTATGGAGATTCTTTTCTGTTATACCATAATAGACTGAGTTGCAGTAGTCTATGAAACAGAGGATATTGGAGTGAACTAACTGAACTTTTAGGTCATGGGAAAGCTTCGAACCGATTCTTGCTAAGTCCCTTTGATTCAAATAACATACTTTGGAGACAGCATTTATTTGAGAGTCCAGATTCATTTGGTGATCGAAAAGGAATCCCAGGTTCTTGGCCTTGCTAACAGGGCAGATTGAGAGGTCTCCTAAATCCATTGTCTGGATTGGGCTGACATATGGACCTATATCAATGAACTCTGTTTTTTCATCATTCAGTTTTAGGAAATTAACTGTCATCCATTGCTTTATCTCCAGAAAGCAATTTTTCACAGCTGTTAAATCAGGATTAGAACTGTGAACATCAAAAGTAAAGTACACCTGTGTGTCATCTGCATACAAATGTATCGAGAAACCATATTTTGTGACAATTTCTTCAAGATCTCTGGTATACAATATGAACAGTAGTGGTCCTAAAATGGATCCTTGAGGTACACCAATATCCAGATAGCCTTCAGAAGATGTGGCTTTTTTTACTTTAACCTTGAATGTGCGATTATTAAGGTAACATTGTAACCAGCTGAGTGCTAGTTCTGTAATACCATACGCATTCTTGAGTTTCGTAAGAAGGAGGTTATGGTTTATGGTGTCGAAAGCAGCTGATAGATCTAAGAGTAGAAGCACAACATTCGATTTGCTGTCAATCATCATTAGAATATCATTATGTATTTTGGTAACTGCAGTTTCACAACTATGGAATTTTCTATAGCCTGATTGATATGGGGAAAACAGGTTGTTGACATCAGCATATTCATTTAATTGGCAATGAACTACTTTTTCTAGTATTTTGGACAGATAAGTTAGATTGCTAATCGGTCGATAGTTTTTCAGCTCATCAACATCTAAGGTAGGTTTCTTGAGTCCAGGCCTAATAGATGCTTCTTTTAGGGCAGATGGAAACTTTCCGACTCTTAGTGATTCATTCACGATGTAATGGATGATTGGGAGAAGCTCGGGTAAGCAGTTCTTGAAGAGCCACATTGGTATGACATCGAGTACGCTTGATTTATTGGGAAGACTCTTAATTAAGGTTTCAAGATCTGATAATGAGACTTCCTTAAACTGATTAAGTCTACACTTTGCATTATCTATCGAAGTAGAGTCCTTGGTACCTTGACCGTTTAGGGAAGTGTTTTGAATTTCCTTCTCAATATTAGAGTAAATGGTCTTTACTTTTTGATCGAAGAAAGTCTTGAGTTTGGCAGCCACTTCGATATCTTCACCATTTGGCAATTTGTTGGAGCCATATTCCTTATCTAAAAGTTTATTTATGACTTTATAGGTCCCTTTCGAGTCTCCTTTGCAAGAACTGAGCTGTTTATCATAGTAGCCATCCCTAGCTCGATTGATAGTGATTTCTGCGTCAACACATTTTTCAAAATGAGTAGTTTTAAACTCATCATTCTCTGGATACTTTTTGGCTTTTCGTTTTGCCCTTCTCCTCTCTCTGACAGCAATTTGACATTTATTATCCCAAAAATCAGACTTTTCAGCAGTAAATCGTTTCGTAATAAGTGGGGCATGTTTGTCTAGCACCTGTTCAAGGACATTTTGATAAAGGTTCACAGCCTCGTCTAAGGATTGATATTCAGAAAGGTTAAGCTCTGAACAAAACAGATCTTCCCTGAACTTATCGATGTCAATTTTGCTTAGCTCTCTGACATCTTTTTTTTCATATGTACGAGCTTTATGAAGATCGAATGTGACTGGGACCTGAAAACTTAATAGATAGTGATCAGAGCTGGTTCCAGTGCTTGTCTCTACCATCATATCTGTTACAGACAATGAGTCACTTACACAGCCTAGAGTAAATAACAAGTCCAGTGTCCCGCCGGAGATGTGAGTAGGAGAGTCGACATGCTGAAGGAAGCCTTTGCTCTCACAAAGAGCAATAAAGTTCTGGGCAGCATTATTGTATATGTCTTCAACATGGAAATTAAAGTCACCACAAATAATTGGAGATCCAGTTTTAAGCAGAAGATTGTCCAGGTATCCATCAAAGTCATCCATAAACTTAGATATTTTTGTTTCATCATATTTCGCTTTGGCCTGAGTGCTGCGATAAACTACACATAGCCTGATAATCTCACCAGCAGTTTTAATGACACATTCAAGTACTTCAAAAGATGAATATTTAGTAACATCATTGCGTACAGGCGATATCATTTTGGGGTTGAAGAGAAAACCAACACCACCTCCCCTACCTCTTCGAGGGGCACTGATAATATCGAACCCAAAATCACGGATTTCGGCAAACTTTGCCCGATCATTAGTTTTTAGCCAAGTTTCCGTGATACAACAGATAGAAATCGAGTTATCTTTAAGCATTTCTAGTACGCCACAAGTTTTGTTGCATAGAGACCTTGCGTTGAAACAACCAATAGAAAGCTGTGATTTCTGTCGATTAGCACCTAATTTCACATTACGTTTTTTGAAATAAAGTCAGTGTTAGCAGCAATACGTTTAGTTTCTCTTACCAACACAGGACAATCGTAAGCTGCCGCATTATGTATTCTTGAATTCTCGGCATCATTAGTGTGTGTTGAAGCCAGACATCGAGCACAGGCATGTTTGTCCTTCTTCTGCTTAAATTGGCATGCTGAAGACCGGTGACTTCCCATACAGTACATGCAGGTAGGATGTTTATTTGTTTTGACTTCATTACAGTCAACAGAAGTGTGTCCAATCATTTGACAATGATAACACTGTTTGATGTAGAAGCGATCAGTTACTTTGTATCTGCGACTACCTAAATAGAGAGATCCTTGTTGTTGGTTAAAGAGGACTCTATAGACAGATGGTGATAGTTTGATTCCAATAGTGAGCTCTGTGCGTTCCTGCTTATCGTTGGTCAAACGTTTTATCTTATTGAGATAGACAATACTGATAGTGTGCCCTGCTTCATACAAATCTTTGATGGACGAGTTTTTCTCCACAATTTGGGCGACTAAGTGGTTCTTTTCAAGATCCCTAAGTTTATCGGCATCATTCCCTACAGCTGTAGTGTCTATATCGTCAAGAACTTCAGAAGAAACACCATAAATAGTAACTTTTGGCAGCATTTTGTTGCCATTCTTAGACTGATATCCATACGAATCTAAGGTATTTCCATCATTGAGAAGTGAAGTAGCCTTATCACGAATTTCAGCATTAGGGAAGCCAATTGAAACTTTCTTGTTGTTTTCATTACATCTGAGAAATACTACTTGACTGCTCTTTAATTTATCAGTAGCAAATTTTTTCACATTCGTCATTGTTGCAGCATTTACCGATTGTTCTTCTTTCGGGGACAGAATTAGAATCTCGGGTGATGAAGGTTGTGTACGTGTTGGAGCAATTGGAACATGTGGTGGTTGAGCAGATGGTGTGGAACTGTTTGAGTCGGTAAACAAGCTGGAATAGAGAACGTCCTTTTTATGAGAATCAGTACCGGATTTTGTTACAACAGTGTTTACTTTATTGTCAATAACATCATTGATATTTTTCGTGAGGTCTTCTTTTAAAGATGAAAACTGTTCAGCAAATTGTTTCATAAAATCAACCTGATCTGAGGATCGCTCTTGAGCTCTCTCAGGTTTCTGGGACAGTTGTTCCTTCAGCAAGGTTTTAAGTTCAGACATCTCTTCCCTGAACTCCAAATTTATGGCATCTATTTTATTATCTAACAATCCTACCCGATCTACGGTAGTAGCAGCCCTCTTTTCCTCCTCAGCAGTACTACAATCATTACAGATAAATAGAAAGCGACCAAATCGTTTAGCATAAGATGAAGTGTTGTTCACAGCATGAGACAGGTGAGCAGTAAAAACCGTGGGCGCACTGACATTGCAAGTTTCATCACAGTTTGATTGAAATAAATTTTCGTGCACATACAGAATGAATGGTTAATAATTTAATATATATGTAGACCAAGCTCTGTGCACGGGATGCTTCCTGGAAGAATCCAGTTCTTTTAGCGGGGCACCCTACCTAAAGCCAAATTGAGATATAATAATCATATTCCTAGAGAAATAATCAGAAATCGAATACCAATCAAATAATATGATATATATGAGTAGTAACCATATTTACTATGCAAAATGCCCCAACCACATAGTGTAAATTTATATAGAATTCAAATTCCATATCATCATTAAACCTCAAGTCCTCAATACCTAGTCAATATAATAGCCCAAGCAAAATTAAATAACTTCTTATATACCTTACTGTCATACTACAAATTAATTAAACATTTGAAATCTGTTGACCAGAGAATAAAATTCTAAGCCTAATGCAAGTGAACTAATTTAGATGCAATAATGAATGCCTAATGTGAGTATCATTTGTCAATGTCCTTGTAAAAAAGTCTGTACAAGAGATATGAGTAACTAATATAGAAGAAAAAACAGGAAGTTGTCGTCTGTTGTAAAATAAATAAAATATCTAGAATATAAATTAGAATATAAAATAACATTCAGTCAATGTGTCGTCAATAAACTGTACAATTATCAAATGTTAAAACTGGGTGATACAGTCACCAAAAAATACTAAGTATGATAAGTTAATAAATTAAATGTGGTCTATAAAACTACCACTAAGTATAATAGGTCAATAAATTAAAAGTGGTTTATAAAACTACCACTGTGGGAACCCCTTCTCCAGTTAAAACATGTCAGTCATGTGCAAAATCAATCAGAATGGTAAGGTGGTAAAAAAGGGAATATCTTTTCGATACATCAATTATATATGCCTCAGATTTAAAAGAATTAGAAGTTACTTAGTTATCGGCGACTATGATTGCAGTGTAAAATTTGTCATATGAATTGTCGACGGTATAATTAGGGTCTGTTGTTATAGATGATAGTAGCTGTTTCTTATACGAATCACTAAAGCTTTTAACATCGGGCAGATTTCGTAGATCTGTTGGAACATTATTCCAACATTTTGCCCCCAAGTATTGAAAGTTTTTATGTGATGTTGATCTATTGACATAAAGGTTGCAGCTTTCGCCGCTCCTACTACCTCCTGATATGTAACTAAATTTGTTCATAAAGTTTGTAGGACAATTGTCATGGATGATTCTAAACATATAATTTGACAGATGGAGTTGTCGTCTAAGATGGAGTGGTAACCATTTCATGTCTCTATAAACATTAAGGCTGCTCTCTGTTTTTGGAACGTTGAGAGCTATTTTGGCTACCTTTTTGTACAGAGTGTCAAGTTCAGCAAGTTTTGTCTTGCCAGCTCTACAATAGATCGTGTCTAAATAATCGAATTGTGGCAACATGAGTGCATTGGCAAACATTTTCCTATATTTAATGGGTAGCAGTGCTTTACTTCTATACATGGCACCAATTCTCTTCATGACCTTCCTAATAATATAATCTACATGGCTTTTGAAGTTTAATTTACTATCTAGAATGAGGCCAAGATATTTTGTCTCTTTGCACTCCTTGATTGTGAAAGTTACCTCATTACAATCAATGGTTATTTCATCATGTTGGTCAACAGAATCAAACAATAGGAATTCAGTCTTCTTTTCATTGAGTGATAATTTATTAACACTGAGCCATTTAAAGATTGTCATAAGTTCTATTTTCATGTTTATAAATGTGCTTCTGCAGGTTTGATCAAAGAATAGTGCACCATCATCTGCAAATAGAAAGGGCTTAGATAGGTTACAGGCATAAATGATGTCATTTATGAAGATACTAAATAATATAGGCCCAATGATGCTTCCTTGTGGTACACCACTCAGAACTTCTAAAAATGAGCTTAGATTGCCATTGATCCTAGTGCATTGATATCTACAAGATAAGAAGTTCTTAAACCAGGTTAAAGCAATGCCACCAATTCCATAATATGCCAATTTTTGAAGCAATATTTCATGATTCACTGTGTCAAAGGCCTTCTTAAGATCAAGAAAGATGATTCCTGGTTTATAAGACTTAGATTTACTCATATATATTTCGTCCATCAGATCGTACATCAGATAAGTTGTGGAGTGATTTTTCCGAAAGCCATATTGATGCCGGATGAAAAGTTTGTTCTCTTCCATGTAATCAGTGAGTTGCTTGCCGACAAAGTATTCTATAAGTTTTCCTACAAGTGGAAGGATGGATATTGGCCTGTAATTATTAGGATCATCTTTCATTCCTGCCTTATGGATGGGAGTTACTCTAGCTTTTTTACAAAGGGTTGGTACAACACCTGTATTAAGGCTCAGATTGACAATGTGGGTCAGTGGCTCAACTATGTGTGGTACAGCTTGCTTAAGTAAAAATAGAGGCACATTGTCATATGAGGCCTTGTCATTCTTGAGCGTTTCGACATACATTAGGATATCAGTTTCATTTATTTCTTGGAATCTATCAAATGAGATATTAGAAGTTCTAGGAGGTAAAAAATCAGTAAAACTAACTCTTTCAATATTGGGGGCCTGATTTTGTAATCTTGATCCAACATTTGCAAAATGAAAGTTAAATAGCTCAGGATCATTCTCATTGATAGTTTGACAATTAGTTGTACCAGGGGTCATATTTGATGCCAGTTTGACAGTTTTCCATATCCCTTTAAGATCATTCTTGGCACTTTTAACTTGTAGATCATCGATTACATTAGCCTTTTTGCAGGTTTTAGCTAATTTATTTCTAATATTTCTCTGAATCTTGTAGCAATCCCAGGCCTCATTACACTTTATACATTTGCTACATGTACCACATTTATTGCAATTTCCATTGTCTCTCTTATCCTTCTTTTTACGGAATTTCTTTAGAAGAAAATGTGTATGATTAATGGCATTTAAAAGTTCAGTAGAAGGTTTATGTATGAACTTTTCATGCCTTTCTATGGTCTTGCAAGGGGAGAAGGTTGCATATGCCTGTTCAATATGATGACAAAGGCCAGCAGTGATAGCTTCAACATCTGTACTTTCCAATAGTGGACTGTAATCAGAACAGGTATCTAGATAGTCTAAGAATTGTTTAACATTACGTTTACAATGATTTCTAATTTCAACCTTCTCAAATTTAGGAGCTATAGGTACTTTACAATCTATCTCACACATAATGGCTTGATGATCTCCAATACGTTCATCAAGAACAGAAGATTGAACAAAATCTGCATAACAGTTAGTGAATATTACATCAATAGTAGTCTGGGTAACATTGTCTCCACGTTTAGCAACTCTAGTTATCCCTTGAATGGTTTGAACTAGATTGTAACATCTCAAGGTCATATCTAATTTTTTGTACTGGGTGGATGAGATATTATTCTGGTCAATGTTTATATCCCCAATCCAGATAACCTTTTTCCCATTCAATTTTTTCATGCAAAAATGAATGTATTCAATAAAGTTATCAACACTGCAATAATTTCCAGAGCGATAGAAGCAGCAAACATTGATCTTGCTATTCTTAAGCTTCACCCATAATGCTTCAATGTTATCAAGCTTACTATCCATAACTAATTCTGTGTAAGCTAGTTTTTTGTTTATCATTAAGCCACAACCACCCCTAGAACTGTTTGGCCTGTCGCATCGCATAAGGTTGAAGGAGGAAGGAATATTTATGGTGTCTGTGTCAATAGTATCATTAAGATTCATCTCATTTAGGGAAAGTATGTCTAATTTATGATCTCTAATAAGTTGGGAAAGTTCATTACTTTTAGCTAAATTGAGAAGCCCTCCTTGAATGTTACAATGACCAATGCAGAGGTTGTGAAACCTATCAGCTGCATTATTAAAATTTGTCATCTTGTGAATCTTATTAATTCACAATGGAATGAATAAAAGTTGAAAAGTTGTGTTTAAACTAAAAAACAGAATAAAAACAGGTTGTATTTGTCTGGATGTCGTACTGTAAAAATAAAACTGATGGTAGGAGTGTTATGTCAGTATTCAGCAGTATTCTAATGGTGTGCATGATACTTCAAGTGCCTTGCTAATTTAACTATGCCATAATCATTGAGATGGACATTATCCTCTCCATAACTACTAAAAAATGACGATTTTCTAAAGCCTTTCTTATCACTAAACAAGAAACGATTTGTCTCGGTTGAGAGCAGTTTTACATAGGTGTATTTTCTTTGCAGATTTGATATACACTCATTGATATCAGTTATAACCTTGTTTCTGGAGAAACTCTCCCGAGGTAATAAGTTAACAATTTTAATATCAGCTCCAGGTGCCCACTTGTGAAGGAAAAGTACAAGTTTTTCAATACAATTGTTTGTAAAGTCAAGAGCTCTAGCATCACCAGAAAAACTATCAGGGCACAGAAGTTTAGTCCTCATGTTGCGAGGGCTGTTCAGGATAGAGTCCACGTCATTTGTACCACACATAAGTACAATGCTTTTCACATTATTGGTATTAAGAGTGTCTTTTCTTACATCTGATTGAAACCGTTCATTGATTGCATTGGCTGTGGCACCAGGGTAGCTGAATACATGTGCCTCATGATGTTTGGACGATAGCTTTTCTCCCTCTAATTTGGAGAACATACTAGAGCTAATGTAGACACACAAAGATTTATCAGAATGTTCTATTGATCTAGTCTTAGGGGCCGAGGGTTCAGTGTTCTTAACTTGACTGGAAACATCAGACAGAGTAGATAAGGTTGCGCTGCCATCAATTAGGCGCAGAGTAATGCTTATTCTCATGGTTTCAGACTTGTCCTGGATGAGGCTGTGTTCAAAGCTGGTCTGGGATTGTCTGGTCATATTCATTATGTCACCATGGGAGAGGGTGAGGTCAGCAATATGAGCTCTAAGTTTGGATCTGAAGCTTAGGACTCTAGTAGCCCCTAAAGAGATGGTGGAGATCATGGAGCCTGGTGAAATTGACCTCTCATCATCCGAGTGAAAGGGAATTCCTTGCTGACCATTTCTATACTTGGTAATCATAGCACTATTGAATTTCAATTTTGGGAACTGTGAGCGTAAGCGTTCTAAAATAGACTTTAGGTATGGATTGTCTGCTACTGGCCTTGTGTTATGAAAGCCTCCATTGTAAGCGTAGGGAAAGTCCCCGTAATATGCAACTGCCCTATTCTCAAACTTATGAGTATAGTGGGTTTCTATATCTAACTTGGCAGTGTCAACAAACTGAAAAACTCCTCGACTCAGATCTTGGTATGGATTGATAGAGTTGGTCACATCATTGTCACCATTTACAGAGTGTTTGGGATTTTCCAAATTGATAATTTCTGCTGAATGTTCACTGTCTTCTGCTAATTTGGATAGCTCTTGGGTTAACTCAGAAACAAGATGCGAGGATGACCTATTACTGAGGGGAACATTGATAGACTGTTCACAGTGATCAGGTACCTGGGGCAACACAGGGATAAGTGAACCATCGCTGAGGGGAACTTTGAGTGCACTGTCACTTTCTGATAATTGTTTATAGAGAAAAGAAATTTGCCGACGAAGACTATCATTCTCTCTTAATAGAGTTAAACAATTTGAACATTTATCAGTAGGACAAGAGCCGTTGCTGGGGAATTTAACAGAATTCCCTCGATATCTCAGATTGTAATGTCTTGAGCCAACTGGTATTCTAGACATAGTTTATCACAAAAAGATGCTACTGTTCGAAATTTAGTTAATGATTACAGTACCTTTGTAGCACTCCGGAGGATAAGGATAAGTGATGTCTGATAATCTTTAGGTGATAGATGGGGGTAAACTGCTTTAAAAACCGATGTCTGATAGTCCTTAGGATGTCTTTAAGATAACTTTATCGTGCAACAACCATTTACATTGACATACAACCTGTAATGGTCGTTACATTTACCGAGGCATTAGTTCCCACTGGGGGTCCTCAAATTATTTGTTATATAGTAGTGTTGAAAGTATTAGTATAGTAGTGTTGAAAGTATTAAAACAGTTGATAGCATGAAAACTGTCCTTACACCTAAAACACTGTACAATGTCGGTACTTTTGACAACCTCATCATTCGAACAAGCTTTACATAAACCGTTGACGAGAAGATTCTTTGCAGAGTTATGAGCAGACTTTTCCATTGCAATTGTGTATTTGTACTTGTATAGATGTACAAAGGTAAAGTACAAACACCATGCAGTAGCAGTGCAGTGGCAGTTAAAATTTCCGATTAAACAGAGATAAGGGAGCTCTGTTTTTCAACACGTAACAAAACTACAAATGTGTAATTATTAATAATAATAATAAATTATAATAAATTATAATAAATTATAATAAATTATAATAAATTATAATAAATTATAATAAATTATAATAAATTATAATAAATTATAATAAATTATAATAAATTATAATAAATTAGAATAACACATAATACTCACAAAACGAACATTCACGTGATTAGTAAGATCGTGCCACGTGCAAATATAACACAGTAATGATTAAAAAGACTGACCTGAAGAGACGATACAGATAAACAACAACACCGAGTGCAGCAGTAGACACAGCAGCAACCACTACAAGTGGAGGTGAGGGGCGGGTTGGGGAAGGCTTGTTCTTTGGGGACCCAACTTCTTCTATACACCTGACAACAATTTCTTTAGTCTACATTTCTATAGTCTATACATTTTCAATCCCACGCCGACTTTAACAGCCAGCCTGAACAATTTTTCGGATATTTGAAGTTATTTATAGATTTGATTGTCAAAATTATATTATAGCAAACCTCCAAATCTACATTGGCCTCTATTTTAGAAGACTGTGGTTGTAACAATTATGGTTAAAAACAGAGCTGAAATGATTTTAAAAATAACGCCACATAAAAACACAAACAAACATGTTATCAGCTTACTTATCCATGACTAGGTTGAAATTTGGTGGTTTTTCCTCAGAAGCATTCCTGCTCTTAGCAAAAGCTGCAATTATCTC
Organism: Bolinopsis microptera; assembly: GCF_026151205.1. Taxonomy (NCBI): domain Eukaryota; kingdom Metazoa; phylum Ctenophora; class Tentaculata; order Lobata; family Bolinopsidae; genus Bolinopsis; species Bolinopsis microptera. The sequence goes on along the minus strand of NC_087075.1, from coordinate 7,828,334 downwards.
ATTGTTTGTAAGACCTTTGTCAGATAAAAACTTTCTTTTCGTCTCGTCAGGATGATCCCTTACAGTTTGAGAGGACAGGAACGCTGTGGCTGCTGTGATCTGAACGTTGAAATGTCAGGGAAAAAATCATTTACACAGTTTTAGAAGGAGTCCTGAACGTTGAAATGTCAGGGAAAAAATCATTTACACAGTTTTAGAAGGAGTCTGTGATGTTATCAACACGACCTTTTACAGCAGTTTTAAAACAATTTTAATTTCATTTAATTTACAACACAAAACTTTAAATCTATAACTCATCACAGAAAATAAGGTATGAGAGAAAGAGTTTGCTAAATTTCATGATATATATTGTGAAATTTGTACCCTGAATAGTATTTAAGTGACAAACAATTTAATAAATATCAAATATTGAAAAGAGTTTAATAAAAACTACCTCTCATGCTGGAGCTTATGTGAAAATAGCAATAACTGCGAATTCTTATAGGTTACAGGATTTTCTTCCCCTGAAAACTTACCAGATTTTCTCTGTTCATAATTATTTTTGAATAACTTTCCTGCTGCAAGATTTTCCTTTTTCTAACTCTGATTGCATGAGAATTCAGTCATTCTATAGAAACAATGGCATGGTAATTAGAATTAAACGTAACAAATAATATAATTTTTCATCTTGGCCTCTCAGCCGGGGGATACAAGGATACAAAGGATACAAGGATACAAGGATACAAAAGTGATAATTACTTTATTGAGTACACAATAGTTGTAATTCTGAAATAATTTAAGTTACACAATTCTAATTATTTACAAGTGTGTAGGGATAATTTAGAAATGTTATATAATGCTAGTTTTAGAAAAATAGATAAATCGAGTTTGTATGGTTCAATCTTATTTTAATGTCCTATAGCATTTAAATGCACTTGCCAGTATTTGAGTGGAAATCTGGGCTCTTAGGATACAAGGATACAAGGATACAAGGATACAAAAGTGATAGTTATTTTATTGAATTCACAATAGTTATAATTCTGAAATAATTTAAGGTTACACAATTCTAGTTATTTACAGATGTGTAGGGATAAAATAGAAATGTTTAATATAATACAGGGTGGCCCATAAGTGACTACCCACACGCAACCTCTTAATAACTCACGTAATTCGTCTCCAAATTGCACCAAAATTTCAGAGATTATAGATATGGGTCAAACTTAGATTTTCTGAAAGTTTTGTAAGCCACGCCCAATTACAGTGGGCGTGGCGTGACACTCCCTCTTTTTCACTATTGTCTTCATAAAATGAGAACGCTTTAAGCTAAGAACTCAAAATTTTTTGCACACATTTGGCTTGATAATTGAAAACCTTTCCCAAAGTTTCAAGTTCATTGGTTAAAATATGGCTAAGTTATGACCATTTCAAAACTCATCGGATACGTGATCCGAGCACTCAGTCAGTGATCTCGTCACTTGGGTAATGGCCTGTTTGGCTCACATGCACCGCTTGATTGGTTGCAGCCTGCTTATGGGCCGGCCTATACAGCTGACTGCACCTAAAACGCTATCACACGAATTTATGGTGGTGTCACCATTTCAGGGCTTGTTAGCCCTGCTAGTCACAGGTTCCTTACAATCAATAAAAAGGAATGAACCATCCATTGAATCATCGAAAATGGTTCACTATCCTCCCTTTACTGCAGAACAACGATTGTTCGTCTACCTGAAGAAAGAAAATGGGGAGTTCTACCCTCAGATTAAACGACAATTTCAGATGAAATTCAACCGACCACCCCCTTGCCGGAAAAGCTGCTTTGACATTCATCACAAGATCAAGTTTACGTTTTCTGCACACGATCGGCGAAGAGTCGGCAGAAGACGAACTGCAAGGACTGTAGAAAACATCACGATGGTTGTTGGTGACGTGATGGACACACCTAAGATTGGCACCCGGAAACGAGCTCCTGCCTTAGACATCAGCAGAACCCTTCAGCGAATCCTAAAGCAAGACCTTTCTAACCGGGCCTACCGAATCACAAAGAAACACAAACTTTTGGACCGTGATTTCCAATCGAGGATAGATTTCGCCAACACATTCCTGTCCAAGCAGAATGTGGATCCCTACTTTGAGGACGAAATCTGGTACAGCGACAAGGCCATATAAACGGATATGTCAACTCCCAGAATGCAATTCACTGGGGCTCTACTAGACCGGATGAAGTGGTGGAGAGAACGGCTTTTCCTGAAAAGGTCACGATCTGCATCTGGGGTGGCCCATAAGTGACTAGAGCCCCAGTGAATTGCATTCTGGGAGTTGACATATCCGTTTATATGGCCTTGTCGCTGTACCAGATTTCGTCCTCAAAGTAGGGATCCACATTCTGCTTGGACAGGAATGTGTTGGCGAAATCTATCCTCGATTGGAAATCACGGTCCAAAAGTTTGTGTTTCTTTGTGATTCGGTAGGCCCGGTTAGAAAGGTCTTGCTTTAGGATTCGCTGAAGGGTTCTGCTGATGTCTAAGGCAGGAGCTCGTTTCCGGGTGCCAATCTTAGGTGTGTCCATCACGTCACCAACAACCATCGTGATGTTTTCTACAGTCCTTGCAGTTCGTCTTCTGCCGACTCTTCGCCGATCGTGTGCAGAAAACGTAAACTTGATCTTGTGATGAATGTCAAAGCAGCTTTTCCGGCAAGGGGGTGGTCGGTTGAATTTCATCTGAAATTGTCGTTTAATCTGAGGGTAGAACTCCCCATTTTCTTTCTTCAGGTAGACGAACAATCGTTGTTCTGCAGTAAAGGGAGGATAGTGAACCATTTTCGATGATTCAATGGATGGTTCATTCCTTTTTATTGATTGTAAGGAACCTGTGACTAGCAGGGCTAACAAGCCCTGAAATGGTGACACCACCATAAATTCGTGTGATAGCGTTTTAGGTGCAGTCAGCTGTATAGGCCGGCCCATAAGCAGGCTGCAACCAATCAAGCGGTGCATGTGAGCCAAACAGGCCATTACCCAAGTGACGAGATCACTGACTGAGTGCTCGGATCACGTATCCGATGAGTTTTGAAATGGTCATAACTTAGCCATATTTTAACCAATGAACTTGAAACTTTGGGAAAGGTTTTCAATTATCAAGCCAAATGTGTGCAAAAAATTTTGAGTTCTTAGCTTAAAGCGTTCTCATTTTATGAAGACAATAGTGAAAAAGAGGGAGTGTCACGCCACGCCCACTGTAATTGGGCGTGGCTTACAAAACTTTCAGAAAATCTAAGTTTGACCCATATCTATAATCTCTGAAATTTTGGTGCAATTTGGAGACGAATTACGTGAGTTATTAAGAGGTTGCGTGTGGGTAGTCACTTATGGGCCACCCTGTACTATTTTTGAGGTCCTATAGCATTATGCATTGGCCAGTATTTGAGTGGAAATCTGGGCTCTTATAGTAGGCTGTAAAATTTTCGTTCACAGAGAGAATTGAATGGATTGCTCTTGCTGTGGCAGTAAATTTTGTAGGGTCTAGTGTTTTATCGGATAGCAAACCGGCTAGGTCAGTAATATTTTTGGGATGGAAGTTAAATTTTTCTCTAACTGAGGAGTAGAGTAAACAGTCAGTTAGAACATGAATTTCATCCTCAATAGGCTTAAGCCCCTTGCTGAAAAAGCAAAAAGTGCACCATCGATGTTCTCTTGGTACTAGGGGGGTTTCGTAACGGCCCCTCTCAATGTAAAGATTGTGGCAGCTAATACGAAACCTTGTTAAGCTTTTCCGAGCATCGGGGATCTTAACCACTCCTAAGTATGTTTCTGGTTCAAAATCATGTTTAATTTGATTGTAGAATTCTAATTTAGGTGAGGATGCCTTGGCAGATTTCCAGGTATCCACAAATTCTTCCCTCATGTTGTGACTGATTTGGGTAGAGAGCTTGGATTTTGAAGAGGATGAGTGGGGGAAGTTATATTTGGTGAGAAGATTAGAGATGTTGGTGTACCAAGGAAGGCCCAGCATAATCTGCTCGTGAAATGCAGCGGAGAGAAGTTCATTTTCAGTGCTTTCAAGGCGAGTATAGAAATCTATTGCAAGTTTGCAGGCTTCAAAGAAGAGGGGGTGGCGCCCACTTTCGCCCCAGCAGCCTATATTTGATGCTTTTGAATGGACTCTTATAATAGGCTGTATAATTTTCGTATAATTTTCGTTCACAGAGAGAATTGAATGGATTGCTCTTGCTGTGGCAGTGAGTGTGGTAGGATCTAGAGTTTTGTTGGAGAGCAAACCGACTAGGTCAGTAATGTTTAGGGGATGGAAATTGAATTTTTCCCTAACTGAGGAGTAGAGCAAACAATCAATCAATACGTGACTTTCGTCCTCAATAGGCTTTAGCCCTTTGCTGAAAAAGCAGTAGGTGCACCAACGTTCTTCTCTTGGTACATGGGGGGTTTCATATCGGCCCCTTTCGATGTAGAGGTTGTGGCAGCTGATACGAAACCTTGTCAGACTTTTTCGAACATCCGGTATTTTGATAATTCGTAGGTATGCCTCTGGTTCGAAATCATGTTTAATTAAGTTATAGAATTCTAGTTTTGGCGAGGAGGCCTTGGCAGCTTTCCAGGTATTCACGAATTCTTCCCTCATGTTATGACTGATTTGGGTGGAGAGCTTAGATTTTGAGGAAGATGAGGTGGTGAAGTTGTATTTGGTGAGAAGCTTTGAGATGTTGGTATACCAAGGAAGTCCCAACATGATTTGTTCGTGGGGGATCCTTGTACTGTTCAACCACTTTTTCCAGCCTGGAGGATTTGCAATGAGCTTTGGGTGCAGCTGCCACTGTTTATAGAGACAATTTCCCTTGGAAACCTTCATTGGAACAGCATCAGCAGTAATTCATTTGTTAGTAAATCAGTAAATAGAATATTTAAGGTCGGTTCTGTATACTAGATGCTTTTAACCTGCTGTCTCAAAAAGTTGCCAGTAAGAAAGTTGCTCAACCTCATCAACATTACGAAGCCTACGTAGTAAGTTTTATGGTTGCTGTAGACAACTTCTCAGTGCCCTATATTTAAAAATTTTGTTTTCCCTAAAAGACTCATCATGTGTAGCTTAAATATTATAGAGTAAGAGGCCAATTCAGAAATGTTAAATCTTGAGACTGAGTTAGACCTTTGCCGAACGTCCATGTGTTCATGTTGGGTGACATTGAGGACAACAGAATATGATACATATCCGATCGTGTAAAAAGTGGCGGTAACATATTTGCTCAACCAAATAATGCCAAGCCGCTATGAAGATAATAGGGCAAGATAAGAAAACAACTTATGCGACAGATACAACAGATTTATCAAAAATGAAAAAAAGTTGTTTGGTAGCGCTCGATTTTTGAAAGATTTTCAAACTGCGCCGCGCCGCGCTATTTAATTTTGTATGATGTAAAAAATTTGGTGACTTGGAAATGTAGTTAGGAATTCAATTTTGTTAAACCAATAAAAACTATTAACAATTTCAATCCGATCTTTAAAAAATAATTTCAAAAATAGTTTGCTTTGTATAACATAAAAGTAACGTTTGCGTTTCCACTTAAGACACGTTGTATATATCTCTTTTGCACACAAAAAAGATATAACATGGAATGTATTGGTGAAAACTGAAAAATTGCTACAATGCTACATGTAGCATCGTAGCAAGTTTTCAGTTTTTACCACAAAAAGAAAATTGGGGCAAATTTGACGATTTCAAAAAGTTTTTTTTTGCATGGACCAAATAAAAATACGTTTGACTTTAAAATTAAATTTACAAAACGTCATTTGCGTCGTTAACGGGTGATACTCGTAAAATATTTGTTTCAAATATTGGGTCCAACTCGGCGCGATCTTAAAAAGTATTTCGTTATTTTTACAAGGCGAAATAAACAATATGCAATATAAATTTTAAACTATCCCAAAAAGTTTTATTTCGGGCCGAATAAATGTTTAATGCAACTTTAACTTTGCAGCTTTTTGTTTTTTTTTAGAGAAACAAATTTGAATTTTGATCTTTATTACAGATTAAACATATCATATATAACCATAAAAGCCGCGCGTCGGCTGATTGCCTCAACTTGGATTGGTAGTAATTTCAGTTTACAAAAGCTGAAGGACGGCAGCTCAAAAGCCCCAGTGAACCATCGGAAATATCAAAGACTCGAGTGCCAATAGTGGCTTTTTCGAACCCATTTTCGCCGATTTGCTGTGGCCCAGATGAGCCGCGCCCTGCTGCTTAACGGCACATGATGGTTTTTGTTTAAATACTTATTTAAATTTAAGCGATAATTCATTTGGTGATTTACAGTTTTTGTTCTCTGATTGGCTGAATTGTGTCACTAAAAGTTTGGAATGCATTACGCGTGCAATAAACTTAAGCGCACGCAAGCACGAGCTTGCTGTGAAGACGTAATCACTTAAATGTTAAATAACACGCTCAGCCAGTAAGGTTGGCTGGGAGAGTTCAAACTTGCATGCTGTGAAAAAGCACATCTAGCAAGCCAGTGTGCCAGCTGGTAAGGTTTTCTGGATAGTTTAACAGCAAGAAATAAGTTACGTGGCTTGCCAATCCCTGTCCGCAGCGTTATTTTCAAGCTTCCTTAACAGGAAATTTACTGGACCAACGGCAATAAAATACGAACAACGTTAATGCCAGTCCTAGGAACCTTAAGTAAAGTAAAGTAAAAACTATGGTATAGTACTTTCCTTTTGTATCGTGGCCGATTATTTCCCTAATCTTAAATTGTATTTACAAATGTTAAGGAGGAGGGGACAAAATCGTTTTTAGAGAGAAAAGTCGATGAATGGATTAACGACATTGAAGATCTAGCAGATATTGCTAAAAGGGAACCTCAGGCAGCTCATTCTGCATTCAAAGCTATGGGTTATCTAAAAGATGGAATCATGTATGCCGAACAACACCTGGCATCAGTCAATACCTTAAAATATTTGTATGAAGAGAGAATACTCCAGTCAGAGAGGGGATCCTTTGCCCCTCTGGCCTCTGGTCTTCACAGCCTCTTGAGGTGTGGGACCGCTGTGCACTGTATTTGTAGATCGTGTCTCTGAGATGATATGTGATAGCTGACCATAAAAAAGAAGCCAAGAGCCAAATCAAAAACCATATCAGAACACGATTCAGATTTGATCTGTTAAGAAGTACACTCATTGCACTAAGAGGAATCAGAGGAAGATCAACGGCCCAGCATCTTGAACTGCAAGACATTTCCTTCAACCTCATCCCCTAGAAGACGAGCTTTGAGAATTGAGGTCTCCTAGATTTGTTTATGTAAATTTTGATATTTTACTGTACTATTTTATGTTGTATATAATTTTACGGACAACCCACCGCTTCGGCGGGTAGTTGACGCACCATTCACAAGCAAGAGCCACTTTGGTATACTTGCTGTGAGGTGTCTCAGCTACATGGGTTGGGGGTCCCCCCCTTTTTTTTTTCTTTTTTTTTGTCAATACCTTAAAAGACTAAAATACAAAATTCAAGAATCCCTTATACCAGCAATATTGGATAGATCTTTTGGAACCAACCAAACTAGCAGAGAACTCTTTGCATTACCAGTCAAAGAAGGAGGTCTATGTGACCTTAGTTTGATGTCTGACCTAGAATACAAGTACTCATGCCAAGTACCATCAGATCTTACAGAAGCAATATACAATCAACACCCAGATTTTTATGATGATCAGGAAGAACTTGTAGAGATCAAGACCCAAATCCGAAAATCAAGGATAGAGTTTTTCAAGGAGAGAAAATATGAGGTTACAAAAGACCTGAATGAAACCCAAAAATTGCAATTAGATCTTACATCAGAGAAAGGGGCAAGTTCCTGGCTTTCATCACTCCCACTCAAATCATTTGGATTCTGTCTCAACAAGCAAGAATTCAATGACGCCCTAGCTCTTAGGCACAACTTTGGAATAAAAGATGCTGCAAGAAAATGTGGGTGGGTAAGTATCTCTCCGGTATGTGGGTGGGTAAGTATCTCTCCGCCACAATTCATTGAGAGATGTGTTAGCAGAGCTCTTAGAAACTGCTGGCTATAAAGATGTTACCACTGAACCTCTCCTTATCCCTGTCAATGGGAGAGAACTTCCTGCAGGGGCCAACAAAGCAGATGGAGCTAGGTTAGATGTTAGTGCTAGGAGTGTATGGAACCCATTGGAAAGGGCATTTTTAGATGTAAGAGTATTTCATGCTCAAGCTCCTTCCAATAAGGCTCTTGGATCTCCAATGAGTATGTACACTAGCCATGAGAGAAGAAAAACATGTACAACAAAAGGATTGGCGAGGTGGAACTTGGAACATTTACACCAATAGTCCTATCAACAACAGGTGGAATGGGGAGAGAAGCAAATACGTTCTTCAAAAAGTTAGCTGATAGAATGTCTAGAAAATCAGGCCAAAGATAGAGTGAAGCGATGACTTTTATCAGGAAAAGAATAAGATTTGACTTATTAAGAACGACAATTATTGTTCTTAGAGGAGAAAGAGGGATAAAAAGTGGTAACTTATAGTTAAAATATCAGATTTAGATATTAATTTAGAGCCAACAAATTGAATTTGCTACTTTTACTACTACTACAAAGGGTTTTTTTGAAATTTTCTAAGATTTTTTATTGAATTTTTATATAGAATTGTTATTGTTATATTATGTGTATATTATTTGAATAATTTGACCTTACGTCAAGACGAATTTACAAATGTATTATAGGGGGGGGGGGGGGGGTCTATGTCCGCTTGTCTCATAGAATCCAAAAAGGACAGGACATAGGCTGACATAGGCGGACATAGGCGGACATAGGCGGACATAGACGGACATAGGCGGACATAGACGGACATAGGCGGACATAGGCGGACATTAATGGACACCTAGATTGCTAAATAAAATGTTCAATTTTTGCTGTTATAGGGGGATCATGTTTTTTGTCCGTTCGGTACCCTATATTTTCAAAACGGACAAAAAGTAGAGCGAACAAAACCGGACAAAAATGGACAAAAACGGACAAAAATGGAAATTTAGATGCTTCATCCTCCTACTCTTCCTCCTCCTCCCCCTGGGTCTTCCTGATCTTCCTCAGTCCTCTTACTCCTCCCCTCCTCAGTCCTCCTCCTACTCCTCCTCCTCGTCCTCATCATCAGTCCTCAACAGTCCTCCTCCTCCTCTTCATCCTCCTCCTGCTCCTCCTGAGTCCTCCTCCTGGGTCCTCCTCCTCATCCTTCTCCTCAGTCCTCCATCCTCCTCCTCCTCCTTCTCAGTCCTCCTCAGTCCTCCTCCTCCTCCTCCTCCTCTTCCCTCTCAGTCATCCTCCTCAGCCATCCTCCTCAGTCCTCCTCAGTCCTCCTCCTCAGTCCTTCTCCTTCTCCTTCTCCTCAGTCCTCCATCCTCATTCCTCCTCCTCAGTCCTCCCCCAGTCCCTCTCCTCCTCCTCCTATTCAGTCCTCCTCCTCCTCCTCCTCCTTCTCAGTCCTCCTCAGTCCTCCTCCTCCTCCTCCTCCTCCTCTTCCCTCTCAGTCATCCTCCTCAGCCATCCTCCTCAGTCCTCCTCAGTCCTCCTCAGTCCTCCTCCTCCTGGGTCCTCCTCCTCCTCTTCATCCTCCTCCTCTTCCTCCTCGGTCCTCAGTCCTCCTCCTCCTGGGTCCTCCTCCCCATCCTTCTCATCAGTCCTCCTCCTCCCCAGTCCTCTCCCAGTCCCCCTCCTTCTCCTCCTCCTATTCAGTCCTCCTCATCCTCCTCCTCAGTTCTCCTCAGTCCTCCTTCTCATTTCTCCTAAGTCCTCCTCCTGAGTCCTCCTCCTGAGTCCTCCTCCTCTTCCTTCTGAGTCCTCCTCCTGAGTCCTCCTCCTCCTCCCTCTCAGTCATCCTCCTCAGTCATCCTCCTCAGCCATCCTCCCCAGCCATCCTCCTCAGCCATCCTCCTCAGTACTCCTCAGTCCTCCTCCTTCTCAGTCATCGTCAGTCCTCCTCCTCAGTCCTCCTCAGTCCTCCTCCTCCTCCTGGGTCCTCCTCCTCCTCCTCCTGGGTCCTCCTGGGTCTTCCTGATCCTCCCCAGTCCTCTTCTTCCTCCCCTCCTCAGTCCTCCTCCTACTCTTCCTCCTCGTCCTCAGTCCTCCTCATCAGTCCTCGACAGTTCTCCTCCTACCCAGTCCTCCTCCTCCTCCTGGGGCCTTTTCCTGGGTCCTCCTTCTGGGTCCTCCTCCTCCTTGGTCCTCCTCCGCCTGGGTCCTCCTTCTCCTCCTCAGTCCTTCTCCTCCTCCTCCTCAGTCTTCTTCCTCCTCTTCCTCCTCCTCCCTCTCAGTCATCCTCCTCAGCCATCCTCCTCAGCCATCCTCCTCAGTCCTCCTCCTTCTCAGTCCTCCTCCTTCTCAGTCCTCCTCAGTCCTCCTCCTGAGTCCTCCTCCTCAGTTCTCCTCCTCCTCCTAGGTCCTCCTTCTGGGTCCTCCTCCTCCTCCTCCTCCTGGGTCTTCCTGATCCTTCTCCTCCCTCTCAGTCATCCTCCTCAGTCATCCTCCTCAGTCATCCTCCTCAGCCATCCTCCTCAGCCATCCTTCTCAGCCATCCTCCTCAGTACTCTTCAGTACTCTTCAGTCCTCAAAATCTTTGTCCGCTAATGTCCACCAATGTCCGCTAATGTCCACCAATGTCCATCTAAGTCCGCCAATGTCCATCCAAGTCCGCCAATGTCCGTCCGGGTCCGCCAATGTCCGTCCGAGTCCGCCAATGTCCGTCCGAGTCCGCCAATGTCCGTCCGTGTCCGCCAATGTCCCAAAAAACACGTCCGTTGTCTCATAGAATCCAAAAAGGACAGGACATAGGCGGACATAGACGGACATGACACCCCCCCCATTATACATTGTTATCATTATTAAACAATTTTGGTTGGGTGGACATAATTTGATTGGGTGGACAACTTAAATAACATTTGCATCCCCACATTGAGAAACATGTTTGTTTGGCAGTCTGAGTGGGAGGAAATTTTGGATCTGAGAAGAGATTTGATGCCAACAAGGTTATTTTTTGAAGACATTTAACTAGTTTTAGGGCATAAGAAAATTTTCAAGGATACATTAGACTGCTGGAGAAAGATACTCCCAAGTTATATACTATATTCATATTGATCATATACATCGGCAACAGACTCCAGTAGTTTCCTGGTTCAACCCTATTGGTTTAGGACGGAGAGATATGAACTTCCAGGAGCAGCCTTGACCTACTATTTGCACTCCTATTATATGAGTATGCAATGTTCATAGTGGGTGTTGCTGCTTTATATGGTTAACAATGAAACTAATAAATCAATGAAACTAATAAATCAATGTTTTAGCTCATTTTACAAAGTCAAATATTTAAAACAATTAAAATTGTATAGTGCTCAATTTGTAAATGACTAGTTGATCTTTGCTATTGGAAGTTTGTCAAGGACTGGCAGCTAGCGGGGGCAAGGAATGCACGGGCTTAGGGGCTTTTGTGCACACCAGAACACTAGCTCGGTAGATTTTTGGAAACTAGAAGGACTGAAAACTAAAATTGTTTTTGATGGAGGCTGAGGCATGTTTTTGAGAGGGACGGTATAATAGCTTGTGGTAACAACTGGCCTTTACTTTAATAGGATGAAGTTTTAGTTTTAGGACAGGAAGAAGGCATTAAGAAGATTTGCTCTTTGTTTACAAGGCAGAATATAAGCAATGTTGGTTATAATATGTATCAATATCTAGATCTTCGTTTATCAATTTTCACTAAATGGGTTTAAAATTTTAATAGGGAGGGAAATTCATCAACTTTATTAAGTACCTATCAAAAATAAATCTTATATCAATGTAATATATTAAAAATCATAATCCTAAGTCTAATAATAAATCTGTTAAAAACACTTTCTCACTACACTGCGCTCACGTTAGTAAGACAAAGGAAAATGCACACCCAGTTAATTTTCAATTTCAAGATAATCATTTTGGATGTGTGGACCCTAGGGTAGACTTAATGTCAAAATTTAGATTAGAGCATTCGAAATCTTTGTTTGTCCAATCAAGATCAGCATGGTTATGCTGGTTGACGAGCAGTGATTGCTTCATCCTAGACTTCAGGCAGGCCACACTTAGACAGTAGTCACGTATACCAAGCTTAGGCACAATTACGTTCCAAATACGAGTCGTTCTGCTATTGAAGTTGTCAGGGGGGTCTGCTTGGCTTAGTATAAGGGTGGGTTTCCTACTTGAGCAGGTGAAATTTTCATGGAGGGAAATCGGAGCACGGAATTTCATGATTTTATAGAGCTCAAGGAAACAATGGTAAGTGTACAGGTTTTGGACGGCAAGTATTCCGTGTTCCTTGAACAAAGGTTTCGTGTGCTCTTTCAAGAAAAATTTTTTGTTCAGATTTTGGTTGCCAAACGGTCGAGCACGAGCACAGGTCTTAAATTTATCTAGGTATGCCTCCCTGTCGCCAAACAGTACCCTGAGACAATATTTTTGTGCTTTGAATACAGAACTTATACGAGTTTTGGCTGCCCCACCCCAAACCGTGATACAATAGGAGAGGTGTGATTCAAATAGAGTGTAATACAACTGGCGGTGTAAGAAATCTGGGAGGGAGCAGCGTAGGCGGCAGAGAGTTGATGTTGCATGGCTGAGAGAACGCCTAAGTGATTTTATATGTTCTTCCCAGGTTAGCTTTTCATCGATGACGACTCCCAGAAACTTAGCAGATGCAACTTGTTTTATTGGAAAGTTATCAATGGTTAGAGTATATTCAGAATTATTGTCAGTCTGGGAGGACGATGCTGGTTTAAAGTGAATGAAACAGCATTTAGACAAGTTGACATGGAGTTTGTTTGCTCGCATGTAGGAATATAAACTAGCTAAAAGAGAATTACCACGCATATATGCCTCCTTTTTAGATTTCCCAGTCACAAATATATTGGTGTCATCAGCGAAGGTGACAAATGATCCCAAACTGGAGCTGTTGGCGATATCATTAATATATAGGAGAAATAAGAGAGGTCCAAGAATCGAACCCTGAGGGACTCCAAACTGTATTTTCAAGGCGTCAGATTTCTCACCAACAACTTCAGTATATTGTGATCTATTTGTTAAGTAACTTTTTATAAGATCATTTGCCACCCCACGTATCCCATAGCCCTGTAATTTGACAAGTAATGTACCATGATCTATTGTATCAAAAGCTTTGCTAAGGTCTATGAATATGCCTAAGACATGATGCTTAAGTTTTAGAGATTCAGTTATAAGGTTTACTGAGTGATTAACTGCATGTGAAGTAGAGTGTGACTGCCTGAAGCCAAATTGTGTTTTAGATATTATACCCTGTGAGCTAGCAAACGAATATATTCTTGAGTAAATGATCTTTTCAAAGATTTTACCAAATATAGAGAGAGTAGAGATTGGGCGGTAGTTTTCTATCTCTTCAGGGTTTCCCTTCTTAAATACAGGAGTTATTCTACCAGTCTTTAAAACGTCGGGGAACGTGCCATTAGACATTAAGATGTTGATGTATCGACTAAGGATCGGTGTAATTACGTGAGATGATCTTTTGATTACACTAACAGGAATATCACTTGCTTTTCCATTTTCGAATCCTTTTATTATTTCCGTTATCTCATAAGGTGTACAGTCTTCTAACATAATCGATTTTTCATTAGTCTTTCCAAGGAAATCATAGAATGTTTTTATAGGGAGAATTGGTAAACCAGAGGCCTCACTGCTACTAAGTGTTTCATTGAGCTTAGGGGCAATAGAAACAAAGTAAGAGTTGAATCCATTGGCTATGACTCTACGATTCATGATTCGTTCGTTGTTTATGATAAAGGGAGGCTTAGTTTGCTTCTTTTTCTTGCCCCTGAGCTCATTGATTATCTGCCACGTTTTTTTGCTGTTTTCTATATTTTTATGGATTTCATTGCAGTAGTACGATCGTTTGGCGACCTTGATAATACTTTTAAGCATTCTTCGGTAGTCACTGAAGACTTTATAGAGCAATACATTACCCTCAGGGTTTCTATTTGTTACAGTGCTTGACCAGTCTCTACAGAGTTCATGTTTTCTTTCAACTGAGACAATGATTCCATCGGTAATCCACGGGTTGAGTTTGGGAGTCCTTTTGGTAACTTTTGGTACATCAAGCTTACAGTGTTTATCAAGTGTTTCATTGAAGCAGTCCAAGAACTCATTGAAGTTTACCGAGGGAGTCAAGTCATTCACCTTCACCTCGAGTTCATTAACAAAATTAGTGAGTTTGGAACTTGAATAATCATAGTAGCGAACATGTTTAAGTTTTTCAGTACTGTTTTCGGTAGGAATTGACGTGAAGGTGAATATAAAGGCATGGTCACCAATCCTATCATTCAATACACCGGAGAGAAGTACATGATCTATCTCTGATGTGAGGATATTGTCAATACATGAGTTTTTACAGTTAGGACGGAAGTGGGTAGCAAGTGATATAGTAGGATACATATTGTTACGAAGTAACGTGTCCTCAAATAACTGGCTGGAGGTTTGTACATTGAGGAGGTTAGAGTTAAAATCGCCAAGAATATGGAACTTTTTACCAGCCAACTGCTTAGATATATCCTCAAGAGTTTGACAAAAGGTCTCACTACAGCCATTTGGAGGACGATAAGCAACCCCATATGTCAGTTTATCACCCGAGCTAAGAGTAATTTCAACAAATAAGCACTCAATATCTTTTGTACAGTGAGATAGATTTTCGATTACTACAGCATTCAGGCGATCAGAGACATATAAGGATACTCCTGTTCCTTTTTTCTTATCAGGGAATGGTACTTGACAAAATGTTGTATAGGAGGGGATTTGGTATAAGCCTTGTTGGCTTGGATCGATGTTGGTCTCAGCCAATCCAATGACATCAAAATTACACGGGAGGGTCTTATGTTCTATTAAAAAGCTGTCAAAATTACTAGCAAACCCATCTATATTGCAAAACAGAGCGGGCAGATAAGCAGAATTTTTATTTTTCTCAGGAAAAAGTTTGCTGATTGAGTTTGCTAGTTCTTGTTTTGTGTAACGCTTACAGTCTTCAAGTATTGAAGAGAATTTAGCTATGGTGACATCTTCCTGGTTGTTTGTATCATAGAATTTATCTGAATCATCATATCTTTGGCTGCTTGGAAATGGGCAATACCTATCTTCTATTGTACTACAGCAATCACTACACATCCATAGACCGTTTTTGCTTGTAAATTTCGCGGATCTGAAGCACTTAGTATGAACAACTTTGCTGCAATTTTCACATTCTAAGAGTGGCTGGCCAATATTAATGTATTTACTACAGGGGTCGCACACATCTTTAATAAGTTTCATAATCATGATAAACTAAGTGGGATAAACTCCCACTGGTCGGGTGGCCTTCCTTTGTCTTACTCTCTCCTGTCTCTCCCTCACATACACCCACTGTTTCAGACATCTCACAAATTTAGCAATACCAAGCTCTCCGAGATGGATTTCATCACCATTTCTCGTGAGTTTCATAGCAAGCAACCCTTTACCGTCGAAAAAGTGGCCAACACCAAGGTGCCATACATTCTGGTTAAAGCTAGAGTACAACATTTCATCAACCAAGCTGTTGAATGCCATAATGTTTTTATTCATCTTAGGGAGTCTAGACGGTAAAACTGCTGTGACAAACAACTTCGCCTTAGGGCACAGTTTCTGGATCTGCTGGATTTTCAGGTGGAGAATGTCTACCAGCTGGTGTTTATCACCAGGTGACTGCACATTTTCAACTCGTAGATCGTTGGTCCCACAAACTAAGATGACGTTGCTATAACCAATGCAGAGCTTAGGGTCTATTGCACTGACCTTGTTGGCTTTAACACGTTCACTTGGGAAGGACTGTCCAAGGGTTCCAGTACCGACACCGAACTTGATGGGCTTGGTGTTAGAGTCGCCCATGATGATGCAGCTCCGGCTAAACTGTTTGCTCACAGTTCTCAGTGTGATGGAGAACCTTCCTGTCTGCACAGAAGACTGAGTTTCAGCAGGACCTGTTTCATCAATACCGTGACGATACCAGGCTTGTGACGATCGTGTCATCACATACACTGAGTTAGATTCTGGACTCACACTATGAACATACTCAGTTGAGGCTTCGTTTCCGGTCTCATGGATGCACTTAAAGCACACCTTCCTGACGTCGCCTATGCTGATAGTAGCAATTTCTGAGTTAGCAATAATCTCAGACTCATCGTCAGAGTGAAAAGGGAGCTTGCTACCAGTGGTGGTATCAACTGAGGGAGGGTAGTAGTTTATTAGGATGGAGTTGGGCTTATGGGTCAGTCTGCACTTTGATGTAACTGCGTCTATGGCTGAGGCAAGGGGTGCTGGGATTGTGGGGGATAGGGGTGGGTCTGAATCACCAGTATAAGAGTAGTCTTCCCCAAACTTGAGGACCTGTCTTCCATTCTTCGGGATGAACTTATTACTAGCTTGGCTCTCCAGGAGAAACTCTGTAACTTCTTTGAGGATCTCAGCACTTAGCACATCGACCAGGTAATCACACACTGGAGGTTCTGTGCATTTAGGGAGGGGGATTTCTGTAGCAGGTGGTGCTTCAGATGGACTTCTGGACTGCTGAAATTCATGAATCTCTTGACTCAGCTTCTTCAGTCTTGTCTCCAGGGATACAATCTCCACAGTAGGCATACTGTTACCAACAGCATTAGAAATAGCATCTGATATAGCCTGTATGTTCTGGCTGTAGTCTACAGAGCTCTTTAGGTTGTTGTCCATCTTGGCTGACATGCTGGAGCCTGGTCTGGGGAATGATGTATCGAAACACCATGGACATAGCCATTCTGAGAGAATAATATTCAGAGAAGCTTCAAGAGGTGTATCGTGCTGAATGTTGTTAGCACCCTTGAGATTGCAACAGGAAGCATGCCAGTGCTGAAAACATCTGGTACACTTGAACTTCCATTCCTTACCATCTGATGTTGATCGGCAAGGACAATCACTCTTTGAAGCCCGTTGTTTTACTGTAGGTTTATCCTGGATTTCAAGTTCTTCAGCAGACTCTTCAGCACGGGAGAATGGAGGAAAGGACTTGTACAGAGGGCTCATTGGACTTCTGGGGCTCTCTCTGAGGTTCGATGATTCTAAAGCTGATATCAGGTTTGGGCTGATCTTTTCAATAACCAGATTACCTGGAGGTTTAAGAACAGATGTCTCTGGTTGTTCTTGGGGTGACTTTGATGGGCGTTTACCCAGCACAGCTTTCTGGGCCATTGCGCTAGGGCTGTTCCTGCGCAGGGCTTTGTTGTCTGCTAGAGGTTTCTTCTTTTGGGAGGTAGCTCCTCTGCCGGATGGTGACATGCTAGCTCTGGATCCTGGGTTGGTAGGAGGAGGAGTGTGTCTAGGGGAACGCCTTTGGGTACTAGCACTTGAGGTAGTAGCCATGATGATATGATATCAGAGATATGTCCGGAGTCCAGGGGGCCAGCTTGGACAGACCCCTGCACCTGAAAGGAGAAGAGCATCAGCCGGTTCATTGTGAGTGATATGAGGTGGGTTAAGTGGGAATATGATTGAATAGAATTTTTTCAAGAACTTTCAAAAGAGTGATTGAAGTATTCAAAAATATATAAATCATTCAAAGGTCAGACACACTAACAACAACAGGACAAACTGGGTTTGGATGGGGTGATTTGGTTTGAAATTGTTAAGTGTGTAGGTAAAATTGTTTGAGCAGAATTTTCAGAGTAAAAATAAATAAACAAAAAATTTGTTGAGACAGGTATTCAGAGAATGCCTATCTTGGAATACTTCAACACTACTATATATTGTGGAACAGGTCCAGAAAAGAATCACACTGTCATTTCTGGATACTCAAGCACATCTGTGGCTTCGGTTAATGTATGGCCTGCGTGAACATGAACGTAAGTTAGTAAGTAAGTGGTATGTACATGTTTCCACATTGTCTGCATTCTCTAGTGTTCTGAAGTGGCCCTTACAGGATACACAATCCTTCAACAGGACCACATCAATAAACTCTTAATGACTCTATTTTGCAGAGCAGACCCAATAGAGACAGTAAATTATCCCAGGTATTGCTGTTTCACGGAGGGGCCTAACTACAGTCTACAAAATTACCACTATACCACCACTGTATGAAATTGTGAGGCATCTAGTTCATGAATGAAATAGATGCCTCACGGTGTATTTGGATGTCATCTTGATCTTGTAGTTGTATGATGATCAAAAATATTTCTTTATAATATATCATAAGGTTTATTAACACAATTTTATTAATAGATATGGCATGGACTTAGATTTGGAAGGTCTATATGAAGATGATGGAGAAGAATATGATACCATTCCATGCCAAGTAAGCATTATAGTTGTAAATGTTGCGGTTTCTCAAAATTTTGATTATCGAGTCACCTAAGAAACCCCAGACCCATGACCATCTTTTTACTACCTATTTAACTACAATGATAGATTGAACATGAAAATAATCAAATTAAAGAAAATATAACTTTTCAGCTCACCTCATCAGTTAGTTCAGATCAACATCATCACAGTGCCCCTTCGCTTCAAAAGCTTCCACCCCAGGACAGATACCGAATCCATAATGTAAACAGCACACCAAACCTTGAAAATGATGTCAACCTAGGCAATACAGATTTAGACCCTAGAAGACCTTTTCAGAATGGCTCTGAAACGCTTGATGGTACCAGGGTAACATTTGCTCAAAACTTTGGAGAAGAAATTTACATGAATACATCCTTACATGCAGAACAAAAATTCACAACCCCACATTATCCGGTTAAATATGTTTCTGAAAGACAGGCCATCAATCGCCCATTATCTGTCACTTTCAAAGATGACGAAACAAATAGACCCTCACCTGAAGAATACTACATGGTGCCCCCAACTGTGAGTGGTGATGCAAATTCTAATGATCACTCAACAAAAATTATTGCACCAGACCAACTCTCTCATGGGACTGAGGAGTACTCCCCAGGATTGTATGATGCACCAACACCCTTAGACATCAACCATGCAACTCTCCCCCCATTACCACCTTCTGCCAATGATCCTCTAATCTTTTATCATCAGAATTCTGTTATCAACGGTATTGCCCACAGTGAGGCTGCTATTGCTCACAGTGAGACTCAGGAATGTTTCTATGAAGGAATAAATGATGTTGATACTGATTGTCTCTATGAAGGCATTCCCCATGACGAGGATGAGGAGAACTTTTATGAGGGTGTTGGATCTCCAATGAATGATTTTTATGAAGGTATAGGAGATAATGATGAAAATGATTTTTATGAGGGTATAGGAGATGATGATGATGATGATGACAATGATATTTATGAGGGTATCCCGGATAATAATGATGTCTTCTATGAAGGATTGGGGTCGCCTCAGGAATTTAATGACATTAAAGAGGACGACTCCTTATTGAATCTCATTCAATCTCTTACCAAGTCAGATACACCGTATGTTCCACCAAAACCACCACCTGTCCCCATGAGAAACCCCTCCAAAACATTTACACCTCTACCTGATATACCACAGAATAAAGAACTTGGTTCTTCATCTTTTGTTTTTGCCAAAAAGAAGAATAAGGGAACGGTAAAAAAATCACCATCTTTACATGGGCTGACCTTCAATTATTCTCCTGTGCCTCAAGAGTCCATCATATCTAAATCAAAGTCACTGGCTGACATGACCAGTTCCTACAGATCTTCTACAAGTCCCAAGTTTGCGTCAGTAACAAGTTTGTCCAGTGATGGTTTGTATGATGGTATTGAAATGCTTTCTGAAGATGATGAGGAACTTGCTAAAGATCATGATCCGGAGCAGGAGTCTCCTGAGAGTGAATATAGCGGGCGGCGGTCATATTCTGTTGCTGTTAAGGTAAGTCAACCTCCCTGTTATCATTAGTTCCCTCTTGAAATTTTGATAATAGGTAAAAATTTAAGCTCTTGATATACTTCTGTAATGAGTATTTACTATATTTTATTTTTTTATTATATTCGTGTATAAATTAATGTGCTCAGAAATCTGTGAAGAAAACAAAGATAAAGACTGCGCAGCAATTCGAACATTTGAAGGAGACTTTCACACTTTCTATTAAAGAACGAAAATCTAAGTGGAAGGAAAGCAAAGCCAGGCTTGATTTGAAAGTTGCTCTGAAAGGAACAAAGTAAGTAACTGCTCCAGTTTCGAGGTGAAATTTCTTTATTGATAAAAAGTGTAATAATTTTTGATATTGTGACCGTCAGGCATATGCACTGTTACAATCCAACATTATACTGTAATTATGGCTAAGAATTAATATCGCTTGATGTAGTAACAAATATATGAAAATATTCACCCCTCATTGAAAGAATAAATGATAATGATGAATATCAATTTTCAAATTCCGCCGCCCAATGCAGTGACTTCTGGGCACTTTGTTAACTGATGAATGATAATATTCTGTGTTGATTAAGACTTTATTTGACACCCCCCCCGCACCCCTGCATTGATTATGTCAGAATTAGTACAGTTACGAAATTAATTAAGAAATTGATTACCTTATAAAATCAGACCTTTTTCCTAATTTCAATATTTTACAGACCAACTTCCAACTATCACAAATTAAAAGTTTAAACTTTCTCCAGAACGAAAGCAAGTGAACTAGCTGTAAACACAGAGTCCATCTACAATTCCGGTATTGCTGCAATACAAAGACGAACCAGCAGCAAGTCTGGTAAAGGTAGACAGAGGAGTAAGACCCTGCCTCCCGCTGACACCGTTAGTCTGACGTCTTTGTTGAGTTTTTGTCGATTTGTGAAATATGGAAAGTTTTAAAGTTTCGCCTTATAAGGCGTTGATTTTGAGATTAATGTCTACGTTTTAGTGTTCCAGAGTTCACTCTGGTTGCACATTGCTAATTTAAAGTGGCAAAAGATAAACAGTTTAAAGGTTTAAGTGGTCAGAATTATCGGTATTCGTGGTGGTAATCAGTGGTTGGGAGTAGTGTTCATTACACTATATCGGTGGTTGGGAGTAGTGTTCATTACACTATATCGGTGGTTGGGAGTAGTGTTCATTACACTATATCGGTGGTTGGGAGTAGTGTTCATTACACTATATCGGTGGTTGGGAGTAGTGTTCATTACACTATATCGGTGGTTGGGAGTAGTGTTCATTACACTATATCGGTGGTTGGGAGTAGTGTTCATTACACTATATTGGTGGTTGGGAGTAGTGTTCATTACACTATATCGGTGGTTGGGAGTAGTGTTCATTACACTATATCGGTGGTTGGGAGTAGTGTTCATTACACTATATCGGTGGTTGGGAGTAGTGTTCATTGCACTATATTATCGTGGGTATAAACTAGCAATAAACATGATAATATCACACAAGCAGTTCGGTAATGGGATCGTAATCTAAAGTCTCGTGACAAACCCAAACTAAATCACGTGTAAATTCAACATCATGTGACCTACAACAGATCAATATCTCGTGTTTATAACCGATATCACGTGACCTACAACTAGCTACAGATCAATATCACGTGACCTTCAACAGATCAATATCTCGTGTTTAGAACTGATATCACGTGACCTACAACTAGCTACAGATCAATAGCTCGTGTTTAGAACTGATATCACGTGACCTACAACTAGCTACAGATCAATATCTCGTGTTTAGAACTGATATCACGTGACCTACAACTAGTTACAGATCAATATCTCGTGTTTAGAACTGATATCACGTGACCTACAACTAGTTACAGATCAATATCTCGTGTTTAGAACTGATATCACACCACTATGCCAGCATACCTCGCTACTTACACTGTAAGTTCAGCACCTATCACGTGCACACTCCAACACATGTTTATCAGTACAAGTGTCACTCTAAACCATGATACGTGTGTTTTATCAGTCCTTGCTTGTCGCATCATGTTTCAGAACAGTGCTGTTTTCCTTCTCCTGCTTACCATTACCTGTGTTTGTATCGTTTTTAACTTTAGGTACATTCGCCCGAATGGCCGATCTAAGGCGCTAATAGCCATACTTGTGATATTCGTGTTTATTTCACATTAAGGGTGGAGTGGGGGTATAAAGCCATAGTAGTACGGGATCATCGACATTCGACAGTTTGAGGAGTGGTTTTAATCGAGGCATTTGCACTGTCCGTTTGATAATCAGCAGTTTGGGTTTCTTTAAAGTCTGATTTTTGACGAATAAGCACCCGCGTCGCGCAATTCCGCATTGATTTGTTTTATGGTCGAGGTTAGACAATTTCACGATGGAGTTTTGACTGGTTTATGACTGAGTTTTAATTATATAACATACGAGCGTACACAATTAATGATGAGTTAATCAGATTCAATATCATAACTTAAACCATCATAACCTACATTAGTTGATAACGTTTTGAATGAACAGTATATAAAGTATAAACACGACCACTTTAAAGAATAAAGTATATGAACTACCTAACTTAAAGAATGAATCTTTGCTGACTTGGTATGTTTAATGGAGTATATGCTGTCACTTTTCTTGTTGTTGAGTTTCAGGTAGTTCTCACTCATCCATGATTTGATGTGCTCGAAACATTCTTTCAATTTGCTCTTCATAGATTCAATGTCCATGTCTTAGGATCAAATGAGAAGTATATCTGAGTATCATCAGCATATAGATGGATTTGGAGACCATGCATACTTGCTACTACAACTACCCAACTTAAAGAATAAAGGTTCACTAGTATATGAACTACCTAACTTAAAGAATAAAGGTTCACTAGTATATGAACTACCTGACTTAAAGAATAAAGGTTCACTAGTATATGAACTACCTGACTTAAAGAATAAAGGTTCACAAGTATATGAACTACCTAACTTAAAGAATAAAGGTTCACTAGTATAATTCTACCTAACTTAAAGAATAAAGGTTCACAAGTATATGAACTACCTAACTTAAAGAATAAAGGTTCACTAGTATATGAACTACCTAACTTAAAGAATAAATGTTCACTAGTATATGAACTACCTAACTTAAAGAATAAATGTTCACTAGTATATGAACTACCTAACTTAAAGAATAAAGGTTCACTAGTATATGAATTACCTAACTTAAAGAATAAATGTTCACTAGTATACGAACTACCTAACTTAAAGAATAAAGGTTCACTAGTATATGAACTACCTAACTTAAAGAATAAATGTTCATTAGTATATGAACTACCTAACTTAAAGAATAAAGGTTCACTAGTATATGAACTACCTGACTTAAAGAATAAAGGTTCACAAGTATATGAACTACCTAACTTAAAGAATAAAGGTTCACTAGTATAATTCTACCTAACTTAAAGAATAAAGGTTCACAAGTATATGAACTACCTAACTTAAAGAATAAAGGTTCACTAGTATATGAACTACCTAACTTAAAGAATAAATGTTCACTAGTATATGAACTACCTAACTTAAAGAATAAATGTTCACTAGTATATGAACTACCTAACTTAAAGAATAAAGGTTCACTAGTATATGAATTACCTAACTTAAAGAATAAATGTTCACTAGTATACGAACTACCTAACTTAAAGAATAAATGTTCATTAGTATATATGAACTACGTAACTTAAAGAATAAATGTTCATTAGTATATGAACTACCTGACCTGGGGTAAGCACTCCCTGCAAGGGTTGCTCAGATCACGGTCTACTGGAGCGACAGATAAACAGGCTCTAACTGAAGCCTGGGATGAGAATTACAGAACTTTCTCTTACCCTGTCACTAATAAGGTGCTGGAAAGTGGTGATATGTATCTGTTTAACCCTAAAGTTGTCTATCTTGATGTTTACCCTAATGTTTACCCTAATGTCTACCCTAATGTCTACCCTAATGTCTACCTTAATGTCTACCCTAATGTTACCCTAATGTCTAGCCCATAGTGATCGGACTTCTTGGATATTATCTATTTAATCTAGGTATTTGACAATGTAATAATTTCTCGACACACCATATCTTATCTGACATCATCTTTAAAATGAAACTCTGCCACCCTCAGGAGCGTAACAAGATGTCAGACGGGAGTATAGAACTAGAGGAGACATTCCACAGTCCTGATGACTTCAAGAGTATTCAACCTGCTGCTGGTGCTGCTGGTGGTAAACCCGCGGTGAGTAAAATTCTTTATTATCGTGTACTGAGATATTTTGTTATATTTTGGGTTGAACACTTTGTGTGTAGTTTGCGTACATATTATGTCAATTATGTAGAGTTTAAGAAAGTTTAGGTGTAGTTTGTGAATTGTGTCGTTGTTTTGTGAAGGCTCTAATGATAATGTGAAATGGTTGACGGAGATTTCTTTGTAGCCGGCGTTAAGCTAAACTAAGTGTTGTTATGATATTAAATTATCACACTAAACAGTGTACATGCGTGGGTGAGAAAGTTAAGTTCCGATTAGAATCGAGTCTAGGAGCTTCGAGAATCCATGTTTTACAGCAAAGTTTGTTAAAAAGTTAAATATGAGTGTCGACTTGCTTGAGAGAGTGTACGGCGAGTGTTTAGTTTCAAGTATATAATTCGTGTAGACTGTAGAGTGTGGGAGGTATTGTAACTTGTGTATCAAGTTTCTATGGGTGAGAGGGTAAAACTTGTGTTGCAATCCAAAGTCTTTGAGATTTGAGAGCAATAGGCATATAGGCATATTTTATGCACGTAGGCATATCTATCTTATAGCAAGTAAAAACTGCGGAAACTCACTATAAAGGGTTGTGTTTGTTTTGATAGTGAGGGTAAAGTTGGTATGCAACTTGTTAATCAATGTTAGTAAAGTATTCCTAAACTAGATGCGAAGTTTGTGTAAAATGTGGAAACTAAGATGTTTGTGTAACTTGCAGAATTGGGGTACGTGAAAAAGGTCACGTGTAAATAATGCAAATGTGTATCTCAGGAAATCTCAATTCTAGCAATTTTCAGCATCCAAAAAGGCGACCATTTTCGCCATATCAGATGTAAAAATCCGATGGCACCAACGGCCGACAGTGATGATCCTCTCAGTAAATGTCTTGCAGCAGTGTACATTGTTTACATTTCTGACTTTACTTAGTATTATAGGTGTTTTGGTAATTGGGCTAAATTAAATGAGAAACAACACTGATATCATTAGATACATTAGACGAGTGTAAAACGTGTACCAATGTACTCAACACACAACCTGGTACCCGGTATAGTGCAATACAGTATAATATCCATTGTCCGTGTATTTTGTTTACGAATCAGCGTGAAGTTAAAGGTTGTTAAAGGTTTTTAAGGGTTGTTAAGGGTTGTTAATTAACAGTGTGTTTGTGTAAGGTTGGCAGGTGCACCGTGCACACCATGCTCGTATCCTACATACCACCGCACAGTGGGGACAGTGTCTCGTATACTGTACTGTGTAAAACCGTGCCTCTGTAGCGTAGCCTTGCTAGTTGCTACCCTCTCGCTTGGTTTATGTTCACCTTTCCACCTATCAGTATTATATTTGTCAATCAGCTTTGTCCCCTGTTAAGTAAGGTGATTGTGCCCATTTATTTCTGTCTCACAGATTGAAACCTGATCTGTGTATTCAGTATCGGTACTTGAGAACGGTAAGGACTAAGGTAGCTCTGCGACCTGTAACCTGGCTACGATTATCTGACCAATAATGTGCTCTGAAGCTCACTACCTGCTCAGTGTCTTCCCACGTACTTTGTTTTGATAATCCTCTTTCAGGATAGGCATCAGTTTAATCTACATTATACACAATATTATAACTGTTTTAAGACATCCTTAAAAAAGTATGATGTAATCCGATAAATTCGATCTGTAATTTGGCTCACTTCTGCTCCGTGAGGGAGCCTGTTGGAGTACAATATTCGTCTTACTGCTGACTACTAAGTACTGCTCCTTGACTTATCTATATTTAGCACTGACCTGTCATTTCAATTTTCTGTCCGCCATCTGTTCAGGTGTGAAATGAGAAATATAACTCCTTGTTTTCGTAAATATGTAATATTCAGTAATTATTACGGTGATTATAGCTCACTTTTCGAGAAGTTTTTGCAAATTTATTGATACAAAACAAATTATATACCAATCAAAGAGAAACAGGAAAATGAAACCGAACCCCATGAAACTCCCGAAGAAATGGAAAGATAAATTTACATCTAAAATCAGAAGATCAAAATCTTGTGAAGATGTCGAATCTCTTGAATCGTCTGTAAGTTATTGAACCTAAACATACATATTGACTCGTTTACTCTATAATAATTTTAATAATTTTAGAAGTAATTTACTTCCTCAAAGTATTCTGCGAAGTGCCAATTTGAAATCGAGGAATTTGAATTTCTTAGTACTCAAGATGTGACAAGTATTGAAGCTCTTTTCCTAACAATAAATTTTCTTCACTAACACAAATCAAACAACCATTTTATATGCTCATTGTTCTCTTTACCTTCGTACACCGTTTTTCTTAGTTCATTAATTGCTTCACCTGCCAGCTGCCTCTTTTAATGTATTCGGATAATAATTGGCAAACTCCTTCTTGTCACCATAACACTCTCCTCTATCATTCAACTAAGGTAAATACTCAAAACTGATCGAGCTTGAACTCAGTGTTCCCTAAAATTCTTGACAATCCCTGCAACTAAAACTAAAAAAGCGACAACCCCTGCTATTGATAGGAAAGTAACCAGCCCTGTCGACAGTTTAGTAAGATCCGGAGTATACGGACAGCTCCCTGGTGTTTCAATCTCACAGAACTCTAGGAGCCTGTACAGTTTGTTAGGGTAGAGGTGGAGGACTTTGGAGAGGTCGGAGGTGTAGTTGGAGAGGTTCCTCCAAGAGGTGAGACAACATCCGTATTCTTCTGAGGGACAAACTGTGTTAACTATAACACTCTTTAGTGGGACAAAAAGTGTACTTAATGAATAAAGTGTTAACTATAACTTTATACACACTTACTGCACACATTAGTATTCAGGCATGTATTTTCAAATGCTAGTTTCAACTGTACATTAATTATCTAGTAGTTTTCTGGATGTCTCAAAAGCGCATTTTAAGTTTATAATTGTAAACATTTTTGACCCATATTAAAAGGAAGCATGGTTTCCCAAGTTGACTGATGAGTAATAGTTGTGCCTAATATGTTACTCACCTTTCTTTCTCTGTAAGAATAACTTGCACTGTGGTAAACAGAAAGCAGGAAGTATCGTATCGTTTGTGTTCACATCACGTATTAAACATCTCTCTCTTATTGTCTCTTCCATCTTTATTCTCCCTACAAGTACTTAGTTAGGATCTACCCAGAGGAGTAAACTGTAAACTTACTTTTCTTAAACTGACTCCGTGCCAGATACAAAAGAGCCACTCCAGAAATTTAGAATAGTTCCTTTGATCAGTGTGATGGTCAGCTTTGTCTAAGATTCAATACTCGTAACTTGTAATGAGTGATTAATACCCACACTTAGTATGCAAGAGCTGCCCTGTAATGGCCCGGTGATTGTCGATGATTGAATGTAATTCGCAAAATTGTCCTGTAATTTGTCCCTTGTAAGTACCTGTCAGTATATTATAAGCCTCGTACTTCACATGACATCACTTCTGTTTACAATTCAATTTATTTCTATTTTCGTAAATTATAATTAGAGCGATAAACCACTGATCATGTTGTAATGATACATTCAACATGTAATAATAATATGTAATGGTCATTTTGGAGTGATACGAACGTGAGACTGAAAGAATTTTGAAAGATATTTGAATTATGTACCTGTCAGCAGATACAAAGGAGCCACTGGAGTAATTTAATGACGTTATCTCTAAATTGCTGGAATAGCTTCTATTTGATTCACATGATCACTGATTTAGCACGTCAATTCGCACTATTTGAACTATGTACCTGTCAGTAAGTCAGCACTATTTGAACTATGTACCTGTCAGTAAGTCAGCACTATTTGAACTATGTACCTGTCAGTAGGTCAGCACTATTTGAACTATGTACCTGTCAGTAAGTCAGCACTATTTGAACTATGTACCTGTCAGTAGGTCAGCACTATTTGAACTATGTACCTGTCAGTAGGTCAGC
This sequence comes from Bolinopsis microptera, assembly GCF_026151205.1. Classification (NCBI taxonomy): domain Eukaryota; kingdom Metazoa; phylum Ctenophora; class Tentaculata; order Lobata; family Bolinopsidae; genus Bolinopsis; species Bolinopsis microptera. Next base: position 7,800,233 of record NC_087075.1, on the reverse strand, counting down.
ACTATTTGAACTATGTACCTGTCAGTAGGTCAGCACTATTTGAACTATGTACCTGTCAGTAGGTCAGCACTATTTGAACTATGTACCTGTCAGTAGGTCAGCACTATTTGAACTATGTACCTGTCAGTAGGTCAGCACTATTTAAACTATGTACCTGTCAGTAGGTCAGCACTATTTGAACTATGTACCTGTCAGTAGGTCAGCACTATTTGAACTATGTACCTGTCAGTAGGTCAGCACTATTTAAACTATGTACCTGTCAGTAGGTCAGCACTATTTGAACTATGTACCTGTCAGTAAGTCAGCACTATTTGAACTATGTACCTGTCAGTAGGTCAGCACTATTTAAACTATGTACCTGTCAGTAGGTCAGCACTATTTGAACTATGTACCTGTCAGTAGGTCAGCACTATTTGAACTATGTACCTGTCAGTAAGTCAGCACTATTTGAACTATGTACCTGTCAGTAGGTCAGCACTATTTGAACTATGTACCTGTCAGTAGGTCAGCACTATTTGAACTATGTACCTGTCAGTAGGTCAGCACTATTTGAACTATGTACCTGTCAGTAGGTCAGCACTATTTGGACACCTTCAACAAGACGTTGTCTCACGTTTTGACTTTTTCTAAATTGATTTTTAGGGTCTTATATAGTATATTGGCTATGATAGACTCGATTGATTGGTTGCAGAATCTTCATAGCTTTATGACTATGAAATCAAAATCATGCTATCACATAAATTGACAGAGCTAGACCACGTTTAAGTCCAATGATACAAATATCACATTTTCTGAGATGTGATAATGATACAAATGGGTCTGGAGAGACCGAATGTTATCAGTTTTTTATGAAAATTTCTTAACATGATGCCTGTCTCCTAAGGAAGCAGTGTACAAAAGGAAATCGTTATTTAGGCTCATTATGATACAAATATCACACATTTTCGTTTCAAAATTGTCCGTTTTATGATGTGATTATTGAATCCCCTTGACCTCTTTTTTCTGTTTCTTTGAACTCAAACTGTACCAGAGGCAATTCCAAACAGAATTAGTAAAAAGTATGATACAAAAATCAACCTCCCGTTAGATGTACTACAATTATCACATTGTATTTTAAAACAACGAAATATAGCTATTTTTCGGGTCCAGTTCTCTGGGTGGCTGTTTGAAGGGTACATAATTCATTAATAAAGATGAAACTTCATTCACACCTATAAAAATGGTAACTCAGTATGGATACAAGGATGAAAAATTGTTCCAACCACTTGAAGGATACAAATATCACATTTTTTGTGAACCAAATTTTACAAGTGTAACATTTGTGATAAATGTATCAATATGGGTCTATAGAACGAGATTCTTTTTGATACATGTACAATAAACATTATTACTCCCTGAACATCTTACACAGCACATCTAGGAACCAAAATAGGATACGAATATCACAATTTCAATTTAAATTATTTTTTATTATTTTTAATTTTTTTTAATCAAGTGATATTTGTATCTGAAAAGTGCTTATTTAATGAAATGCCTATTACTTATTGACTATGTTTAATAATATTGGATGAATTGATCTTCAAAAACAACATTCACACATTATTGACATGGATTCGTGAAAAATATTGAATTTAATGTGATATTTGTATCATTTACAGGTCATTTATTGAATGTCAATCATTACAACATTATTTTACAGCCTAAAGCACCTTGAATAGCATTTAAAAAATCAAAATAGTCCTCACTGGTTGTCATTATAGCCTACCCTAAGTGATGTGTGATAATCGTACCATATTTCGTACATTTAACGATTAATCGCGGTACATATAACACCCACATGCTTCAGAAAGGTTTGATGGTCACATCTATCACGATAACTCACTCAAATTATGTAAATTCGATTTTACACAGCCATAAACAAGTTTCCCTGTGATATTCTTATCATAAAGTGTACAAATAACAAATTTAGCTGTTTCATGTTGATGAATGAGTGATTATTGTATCCTTGTTGACCAAACTACAAATTTTTGTGGTAATTGTTTTAAAATTGGCCGAGTAATAACTATCACATGGTTTGGCAGTCAAAATTCGAGCATGTGGCAGTCAAAACGTGAGACAACGTCTTGTTGAAGATGTCCATTTGAACTATGTACCTGTCAGTAGGTCAGCACTATTTGAACTATGTACCTGTCAGTAGGTCAGCACTATTTGAACTATGTACCTGTCAGTAAGTCAGCACTATTTGAACTATGTACCTGTCAGTAGGTCAGCACTATTTGAACTATGTACCTGTCAGTAGGTCAGCACTATTTGAACTATGTACCTGTCAGTAAGTCAGCACTATTTGAACTATGTACCTGTCAGTAGGTCAGCACTATTTGAACTATGTACCTGTCAGTAGGTCAGCACTATTTGAACTATGTACCTGTCAGTAGGTCAGCACTATTTGAACTATGTACCTGTCAGTAAGTCAGCACTATTTGAACTATGTACCTGTCAGTAGGTCAGCACTATTTGAACTATGTACCTGTCAGTAGGTCAGCACTATTTGAACTATGTACCTGTCAGTAAGTCAGCACTATTTGAACTATGTACCTGTCAGTAGGTCCGGTCAGCACTATTAAATTTGAACTATGTACCTGTCAGTAGGTCAGCACTATTTGAACTATGTACCTGTCAGTAAGTCAGCCTCATACTTCATGCAGCTGTCTCCAGCAGGATTAGTATGACAAAGTAGAGACGAAACTTCCCGTAACATGTCACTGAACCTCTCGTTCGTCATGCCTGGGAAAAACTTCTGCACCTGTAATATGAGATGGTATCTAGGAGGATTATATGTGTCTTTAGTGCATTGTGGAGATGTTTAGTTTTAGTGAATGATTAGTTTTAAACTAATTACAACACTACAAATCTGTTACATTTATTGAGGACGTTACAGAAGGAATTGATTTAATGTAGTTGGAGGAGTCCTCACTCTCCTCACGTCCATAAATAGAGTTTTCTTTGTATCATATATAACCAAACTTCAGAGGCACTTGAAAGTAATTTTTCTGAGTGATCATTATGATACATTATTTGCTGGGATATCTCGTACAGAGATTGGCAAGGCAGGTTCAGTATTATATATATCAAACTTGCAATGCTACTACAATAAGCAGCAGTTTTAATGTCATCATCTTAATATTTTTTAGGGGAACATGACATCAATTTTATTTATATATAAAAATCAAAATTACGTTCAAAATTGGCAAAATAGTATTTTGCTAACTTGACTTGAAAAAAGTCGTACATTTAAGTTTAACAACACTATTTAATTTATCATGAATTAAAGATCTTGGTGGGTTTCAAGTAAGGTACAGAGGATTTACATATTATTTTAACTCATTACAGTGAAACCTCCACAGGCTTTCTCGGGAGAAAAGAACAATCCCGGTATATAGAAGTATAATCTTATCTAACAAAACTGCATCTCAATTATTTAATTCGTAAGTAAACTGTTTCTCCTAAGCTATAATTTTTGACGATTTATCATAAACTTACACATCTTTTAAAAACAAATTTTCAATGAGCTTTGAATAAATGCTGACAAAACTGCATGCAAAAATGTCAGATCTACCATACATGCTCTTTGCGGTGACTTGCCTACATGACAAGAATAATAAATGTATAAGATTACGAAATTTTATGACGGTTTATAAAATTACGAACAGTTCCGATCCATTTTTATCTTCAATTTGCAGGGGTATGGCGAAAGTATTGCTGGTAAATTCCCCTAAGGATTCTCTTCAAAATAGTTCTCACTGGATTTACCTTTCAGTGAATTCTATACATTCAGCACTATTAGAACACAAGTTCCTCCTTCGAATCTGAGATCTTTTATTACATTTTCAAAGTGACAAACACGGATAACAAAACACCTTTCTCCACAGATCGTCCCCAAAAACCACACCAACAATGATGCAAATAAAGAAAATACCAGTAGGTATGAACACGCCCATGTACGCTTTAGCGAGTGAATAATCCATCCAGAGGTAAAAGTTAGTTTCATGTCCCCAGCACTCAAAATAGGTTTTATCCTCAAGAAAACTGTAAAACTTGTTCCAAGTACTCTGAACTTGTGCCTCGTTGCTTGAGTAATCATCCAAACAGACCGGCACGATCAGACATCCCGCCCTTACCTCAATGAACCCATAGTGAAACGTGCCTTCAGTTGCATTCTCCGCGCTACCGTTCCTGTAGAAAACTCCTCGTGCGTTAATACAAGGATAGAAGTTAAAGCAGGTCTCATCTTCCTCATCAGTGCCACAGTCACATCTTATCAGAGATACGTTCTTCACGTCAACATTCCGGGTTGTTAGCCCGCAGATTCCTTTCTCAAACTTTGCGCCGTGGAAGTTTGGGCGCGATATTGCTAGCCCACAAAAGAGTAGTGCTATGAGGGACCCTACTGCTGTAAATCCGAGAGCTATGTCTAATAATGATCGTCCCATTATGGTATTTCTTTGTGAAAGTTAATTTAGTTAAATCAAACAGCTTTACCAGTGGTTATTATTAATTACATTATTCAACATCGATCAATTAATTTCAATGTTTTTGTAGCATTTTTTTTTTCAATAAATCTATTATGTATATGGCTGAAACTAACGAAATTAACTTGAATTGTGTGGTCTAGGTAATGAGTCCTTCGGTATTTGACAACTTCAAAAAAATTGTATAAAAAGTTAGAAGCCGTTAAAACCATGTCAAAGAAGTACGACCGTAGACTAGTGCGGAATGCCGTTGACTAGTACGGAATGCCGTTGCCCTGGTAGCACTAAAACAACTAAAAGCAGACAATGTAAACTTCTTAGCTGTCAGGAGTAACGAGATGTAATTATATAGTATTCCTGACACGTGACATTGGTTATCCAATCAGCTTCCAGCAGATACTAATCAAGTCCTCGAACCAATGTCACGTGACAGATACGGTTCATCTCCCTACTATGAACCAAGTCTAGGAAACTACGTATATAATAATTGGAGTGATTAAAACTTGGGCGTTAGATGTCTGTTATTATAGACTAACACCCCAAAATATATATTATGAACTATGTTATATAGCCGTGTAAGAATTAAAGAGTATTCTCGAATTCTTTACTGTCATGTCTGCTAGAAGCTAAAAATATATGATAGCTACGTCAATATATATATTATGTGTATATTATGTGTATATATTATGTGTACTAGCAGGAACCCGTCTAACCCTAAAACGGTGTCAAGACTCAAGAGACTAAAACAATTATTACCTATTTAATTCGCGTTTTTGACACCACTTGGGGTACCAAATTTTGGGCTCTAAAACTCCTATTTCTTGGCCAATTTTTAATTTTTTCATAATGATTTGGAGGCCATTAAAGCATTTGACCCAGTCAAAAAAGTTTCAGTTGTATATTTTTTACGGTTTTTGCAGAAATTCGCGTTAAAGTTGATGCCGTGGTGTCAGTAAAATGGCACAGATAAATATATATATATCGTCTCGCTTTATATATAATAAGATATTATGACGTGCATTTGATTGGTAAAGGACGTCCAGCAAGCAAAGCGGGAACATACAAAAACCAGTTATTCTACACTGTTCCCGAACTTTCCATCACACTCTTTACGTGACTCATATCAGAGACAAAGGAATGTCTTCAGAAGATGTGATCACAGAAAAAATACCTGCTATTGAACAAATATATTATATCCAATATACAGAATACAGTAACATTGCAAGTACAACTTTAATTTAATGAGCTGTGTAATATTAAAATTCCTATAATGTTGAAAATATAATTTACATACATCCTTGTTCAGAGTTCATACGACTTGGTGGCGTTTTACTATTATATATTATACTAGAAAATCTTTGAATTGAAAGTTGAAACAACCCTGCTATCCAAAATGCACATATTCACTTTTCAAGTTAAAATTGAGTTGGATTAATCAAATTTGTCAGTAAATCATAAAATCACTAAGTTATAGATAAATCACCAAAGATCGATCCTCCAATATTCAAATCCGACCGAGTACAATTTGTACAATAATTATGAATGGCAAGTACCGATTCTTTTCATCTGTTATTGTTAGCGCCAGACGTGCATGAAGAAAAGTTAATCTCCTATCTGGTTCCATCATGGTATCAAATTTAACAGATTGTGTTGCGATATGGAGTAATGTACTTGCAAAATGCCAATTTTTAATGTGTTGTAACATTCGTTTGACTGTACGATTCTGTACCTCTCTTTTCTTTATTTCTTAGTCCCCCAATTACTGATAAAGTCGAATCCTACCGTAATTAATACTAACAGCTAAAACGTACAACAAGTACTTACGGGTAAGTTTGCTGTACAGTTGCGATAGGTATATGCTATTGTGTAGTTATAACAGTTGTCATTACATAGTTCCATCAGAGCGTCATACCGGTCCAGTGACCATGTTAGTATCTGCGATAGTAACCAATAGTAACCAATAAGCAACTAATGGTAACCAATAGTAACCAATAGTAACCAATAGTAACCAATAGTAACCAATAGTAACCAATAGTAACCAATAGTAACCAATAGTAACCAATAAGCAACTAATAATAACCATATGCATACTGCATAGTAACTGTAAAATAAAATATGAAACAAGCCGATGAAGGACGATATTATGGATGTAAAATAAAGTCCACCAACAAAAATGTGGGTGCTTGCTTAGCAGAACTCTCCTTAAATTGGGGTTGTGGGTGCTTGCTTAGCAGAACTCTCCTTAAATTGGGTTTTGTGGGTGCTTGCTTAGCAGAACTCTCCTTAAATTGGGGTTTGTGGGTGCTTGCTTAGCAGATCTCTCCTTAAATTGGGGTTGTGGGTGCTCGCTTAGCAGAACTCTCCTTAAATTGGGGTTTGTGGGTGCTTGCTTAGCAGAACTCTCCTTAAATTGGGGTTTGTGGGTGCTTACTGCTTGCTTAGCAGATCTCTCCTTAAATTGGGGTTGTGGGTGCTCGCTTAGCAGAACTCTCCTTAAATTGGGGTTGTGGGTGCTTGCTTAGCAGAACTCTCCTTAAATTGGGGTTTGTGGGTGCTTGCTTAGCAGATCTCTCCTTAAATTGGGGTTGTGGGTGCTCGCTTAGCAGAACTCTCCTTAAATTGGGGTTGTGGGTGCTTGCTTAGCAGAACTCTCCTTAAATTGGGGTTTGTGGGTGCTTACTGCTTGCTTAGCAGATCTCTCCTTAAATTGGGGTTGTGGGTGCTCGCTTAGCAGAACTCTCCTTAAATTGGGGTTGTGGGTGCTTGCTTAGCAGAACTCTCCTTAAATTGGGGTTTGTGGGTGCTTACTGCTTGCTTAGCAGATCTCTCCTTAAATTGGGGTTGTGGGTGCTTGCTTAGCAGAACTCTCCTTAAATTGGGTTTTGTGGGTGCTTACTGCTTGCTTAGCAGAACTCTCCTTAAATTGGGATTGTGGGTGCTTGCTTAGCAGATCTTTCCTTAAATTGGGGTTGTGGGTGCTTGCTTAGCAGAACTCACCTTAAATTGGGTTTGTGGGTGCTTACTGCTTGCTTAGCAGAACTCTCCTTAAATTGGGATTGTGGGTGCTTGCTTAGCAGAACTCTCCTTAAATTGGGGTTTGTTTAGCAGAACTCTCCTTAAATTGGGTTTTGTGGGTGCTTACTGCTTGCTTAGCAGAACTCTCCTTAAATTGGGATTGTGGGTGCTTGCTTAGCAGAACTCTCCTTAAATTGGGTTTTGTGGGTGCTTACTGCTTGCTAAGCAGAACTCTCCTTAAATTGGGATTGTGGGTGCTTGCTTAGCAGAACTCTCCTTAAATTGGGATTGTGGGTGCTTGCTTAGCAGATCTCTCCTTAAATTGGGGTTGTGGGTGCTTGCTTAGCAGAACTCTCCTTAAATTGGGTTTTGTGGGTGCTTACTGCTTGCTTAGCAGAACTCTCCTTAAATTGGGATTGTGGGTGCTTGCTTAGCAGAACTCTCCTTAAATTGGGGTTTGTTTAGCAGAACTCTCCTTAAATTGGGTTTTGTGGGTGCTTACTGCTTGCTTAGCAGAACTCTCCTTAAATTGGGATTGTGGGTGCTCGCTTAGCAGAACTCTCCTTAAATTGGGTTTTGTGGGTGCTTACTGCTTGCTTAGCAGAACTCTCCTTAAATTGGGGTTTGTGGGTGCTTGCTTAGCAGAACTCTCCTTAAATTGGGGTTTGTGGGTGCTTGCTTAGCAGAACTCTCCTTAAATTGGGGTTTGTGCCCAGACGAACCTCTTGGAAATGGAACTTGTTAGGACGGTATGTGTAGGGCAGGAACTTCATCATTAGTTGCTGCATGTAGAGCTGGCAGCTCACTGGGGTGTACTTTAGTCGCAATATACACTGCTTTATCTAGAATATTGTTATTGAACTTTAGTCTCAATATACATTGCTTTATCTGCAATATTGTTATCAAACTTTAGTTCATAGTACAGCAAAATATTGCGGGAGAAAAATAAAATTCTATGACAAAATCTCGTTAAAGTTTGTTTTTGGAAATTAAACAAAATAAACAGTATAGAACTGAAAAAAAGTGCTCGGTTTCTTAGGCTAACTGACTAATACGTTAATACCCTATTGACTCTAACATTAATAACCCAATTATCAAACTATAGCTCTATAGTTAAGTGCACAATCAACTACTCCCTGCTAATCGAGTAAAACTACATATAATTACCTGTTCGTTCTCTTCTTTACCCAGGTAGTCTATATTTGTATATCTGTGTAAAAAGTACGTCTCTCCATGAGCCCCCTGCCTCATGTTAACATCGCTACTAGTAACATCTGGACCGTGGGTGGTAACACTGTTTACTAGTAATAGTATTGTGATGACGTCACGTAGTGTGATGACGTCATGTAGTTTGATGACGTCACGGGGTGTTGATGACGACATTTTGTGGGGTGTTGGTGGTTTTTTGGAATATGAGCGGTGTTACGTTGTCATCGTTGCCATTGTACCTGTTAGAGAGTGTCTATGTTAAATCTGTTGGTTTTACTGTTTTGTTAATTGTCAGCTGGAATAGACAATGCTAATTCTTATTGTTTGGTATTTTGTCTCGCTCAACACGCACCACACTACCCACTACCCAGTCTATATTAATATAATAATATATTAAACTGTCGTCCGCGCTAAACTAGGGCGTTATCTGATTATCAACCTTTTTGGACATTTCCCAAGATAAAGCCGTGTCTTGTGATATTTTATGATGTAAGATCATGATTCCCAGGTTTTCTTCAGAATTTAATCACCATCTGGACTCAGAGCTTGTCTAAGTTATCGTTCATTTAATATTATAACCTCTCTATACCGGACATGTCTAAGTCTCTAGGGTACTAATAGGGTATATAATATAATACAGGTTATTACTACTATAATGTTAATCCTGATTCCTAAAATCTAACTTATATCTATTATCCAGGTTGCAGGCAGTGTGAGATCCAGTAAGTATTACGACCCTGAAACGTCTGGTGGCAGCGCCAGCGACCACAGGTTTGTTCACCCCTATATTATCACAGAACTAATTTAATAATTCGTAGGGGGGGGGGGGGGGGGCGGGGGGGGGGGGTGGAGTGGGGGGGGGTGTCGAATTATTGTCTGTCATCTTACACTGATCATATTAGTGGAGAAACGGGATCTACTCTTGTAGAACTAGCTTAGTTCGTTATCACATTATCGAGAAAAGCATCACGTACGTCGTACCCTCCCCCCACATACCTACATAATATATAATTTGTACTTGAAACACATTAGAAGGTTTAATAATTTCCGCATAACATGAGCCGTGATAATACGATGATGATGTTGAATGTAATGTGTAATGTGTACTGAGTACTTATTACGTATTGTGAGTTGTGGCCGTGAGGAGGGTTCTAGATTGTAGTTACCATTTTACATGAGGTCAAGCACTAGTAATTGATTGTAACACTAGCTCGGTTTGAAACATTCGTGCGATACTTGATTTACATAAACAAAATATACATCAATAACACGAACTAATTTAAATAGGTAATGGACAGATGTACTAATTAATTAATTAATTAACTAATTGACCCCTCTCAGATCCTCCATGACGTCTGAATCCCGGGGACGTGTTCAGAGCATGCACTCTGGGATATCTAGTAATTACCATGGTGATACCTCTGCATCTGCTATATCCAGTGGTGAACACTCTGATAGTGGCGGCAGGGTTGAGATGCCTCTAGGTGAGTTAAACAAGCATGTCTTGAGAAAATGCCTCGTGGATAATATGCAGTTAGAATTGATCTTGTGTAGGGAACAAGGTTTAACCAGGTTACCAAGGCAACAAGGTTACCAGGTTAAGGTTTATTTCTAACCGTGAATAAAACCCTATTAGAGTGTTTTAGATGAGTTAAAATCAATCCTAAGTGTTCCCTATAGCTAGGTTACTGCGTAATTATTGATTGTTTGCTTCATCCAATTCAATAAACCATTCAGGTGACATTTGAATTGGTCGGATCATGATTTAACCTAACCAAGAATTAACCAATTAGTTAACCATTTCATTAATTAATTAATGAAATGGTTAATTAATTAATTAACCATTTCATTAACCAATTAACCTATTAACCAATCAGAGCACTCGTTAGAAGAGGAAGGATACGCAAAGATGGAGTTGCACATAACTGCTGGAGCAGCAGCAGTTGGTATGTTCAATTCTCCTGGGATTCGTATTGATAATGTACACTTGTATTATACAATTCTTTATAGTGCTTCCTTCCCCCCTTCCTCCTCTATCTCCATGTATCTCATTCTTGGAAATATGTCATTCTCTTTAATTTCTTATCGGGAATGTAGTTCGTTTGTGTTTTGGTGCGGTATATGATTTAAATTAATTGAATTTTTATTTGTGCTATGTTGGTATAAGCAATCTTTTTGAGATTTTATACCTTAGCAAGGTTGTACGGTATTTTTAATAAAATGTTAGCTCGTTTGAAGCGTGCTTGCTATCTGTTAGTTGTTAGCAGGGTGTTGACATGTTACCTATTATAATAATTAGCCTTTGATACATCATAGTTTTAAAATATGTTAGCGCAAACATTTTCTTTGGTATGAGCTATTTCTACTCGATTTAAATTATGTACTATGGTATGAAAATGGGGCAAGGATCTTTATACCCGGAAATTTTTGCATGCAAAACCTAAAGAATCCTAAGAATGCAAAGGAATGAAAGCCTCTTTATACCAGCACAATATGTTTCCCTTGGGAATGTAATTTTAACTCTCGACTTCAACCCCTCGTACAACTGGGTTTCAGGGATTCGGTTCCAACTAATTATGTCATGGATTAGTAATAAAAGGGTCATTTTTAGGTTTAGTTTAAGGTGCCATGTTTTTAACGGGTGGGGTTAGAATCAAATTACAAGATTTTACCAAGGGTAAAAAGTCTCTTTTTGAAAACTCAAGTCCTAAACAAACTAATCTTCAGCTTCAGGCGGACTACCACAGTATAACGACCAATTTAACGAACCCTTACCCAATAACCAACAGGGTACATTAAACTGTTATTACATTACTAATTTTTTGTTTTATAACTTACAATTTACCTTGAAAAGTTTATGTTTGTCTTTTGACATCTGTATACGTTCCTGTTAATACAGTTGTTTACAATCATTTATGATTAGATTAAGCGTTGTAATTTTTGGCTCCTTTTCTATTAGATCGGAATGATCGTTTAACTTGTGTAAAGAATATCGGAACTTCCCTGAAATTTAAAATTTTAGTCGAAGTTTCATATATATCGGTATAAATAGTAGATTTCCAGATTACTTATGCAAAATTAGACGTTGAAATTTTAGGTCCGAGTCATTTAGATCGGTACATCAAGATTAAAATCAGAGTTTTCCCGTCTTTTCTAGAGTGTAATTCGATAGGGAGCAGGCTTCCTCCGATGTCAAGCATTTTAAATTATAAATCGAACGTTTCAATTTACTTCCGGCATAATATTAGACTTATTTAGCTTTAAACTGTATATCTTCAGTACGAGCATATGATCAAATCTTGGTAAACAAACACTTAAGGCTCGATAACTGGTCGTGTTTGGTAAACTCTTAATTCACGCATCAAATGCAGTGTCCGTAATACATTCACTTTATACTTAGAGAGCTTGTATGTCAGTGAACGCTCTCAACGATGAAACAGGCAAAAAAATACTAACAAGTTAGCAATTTGGGGTCCGGCTCTACTACTAATGTTTAAGGTCTATAAATAACGGGTTAGCCACTTAGTAGATTATAATCTTAGGCCAACTGGTGCAAGTGAGTTTTATTTATTTTACTATTGCTGTTACTTCACTTTATCTGTTGAGAGATGTGATGCTCCCTACTGAACACTAAAACTCACGCTTGGCCTTCATAGATCTAGAAAAACAACAGGAAAAAGAACTGGTCGACTTAGGTTACCCCAGAACCCAGAAGTTGCGAAAAAAACATTAGGCTGTTAAACAAAACTAATTCGACTAGCAGAAAACAAACTTTAGGAAAAGTGTATTAAGGGAAAATAACCAGTCGACTAGGCTTACAGTTATACAGACATAACGTTTTGTAAAACTCACAAAATCTTACGTTGTAAATTAAACTAGCTTACAGAAGAAGCCTCAAGCCGTGCAACAAACATTAGTAAAACTGACAAATCTTACAAACTAAAGACAGAGTTATACTACAAGGTTTAGTATGTAAGCCAAGTATTGGTAGTGTCGAGTTTTAAAGTTTCAGAGGTTTCCAATAAAAGGGTGGGTAGTAACCTGTAACCGATTAATCAATGAATAAAGTCAAATTGTATACAGCACTTTATCGGTAAATATTAAATAATGACATATGATTTCAGGCTAAGTCAGATGGTATCATTAATAATAACAGATTATACTCTTAAATAGTTAAATTGAGGCAGAAAAAAACTTAAATTGTCATGTTTTCTGACAACCACAAATAAAGCAGCTAAAAATAATTATATGAAACAGGAGTTGTGCTTTGGTAACTGGTAAAAACAGAACAGATAATATCGAACACACCCTTACAGTCTACACCAGCAAGTTGTACAGTTGTACATAATTATAATTGCTATATTATAGCTGTAAGATGACAATTAGTCCAGTGATACAATTTTTATGAGTCGAACTCGAATAGAAGTAGTTTAGCAATATGTTTAAGTTGACGCTTTTTAAATCGTTAAGTTCTTAGGATTAGGAATTACTATTTTAATAGGTTGTATATTGAGCTTGCATCTAAGGGGAAAAGTTAGTTAAGTCATAGAATATAAGCAATGGAATGTTTTAATAGTTGGCGAAAAACATGTGAATGACAATTAACTAATTAACAATCAGTGTTAATTTAGCAGACCTTTTTTTATTGGTTTTATTTTATTTTATTATTAATAATATAATACAATGCGTAATTTTCCTTATATATGTTGTACTTCACCCCAGAGTACATCTGCACTAAAGGCCTCGAACTAAACTACACTGCAAACAAACCATACACAGCTGCTCAACAAAACTGCGCTTATTTTACCAAAGTACGCTCCATCTAAACTAAAATACAAACAAACTTCACCACAGTAATTATCCAAGTACGTCGTTGCCAAACAACTGTATGAAGATTGTGAAGAGAGCGGGGGCAAGGCCAAAAGAAAATCGCGATTTTTCCCATTCTCCGCAACAAATCGCGATTTTTAACGTTTGCTGCGACAAATCGCGATTTTTTCAATGCAAATTGTGTTTTTTTTTCTTTAAATCTGAGGACCAAATTTGCGCATTCTCCTTTAAAGCTTTAAATCCGAAAGCCAAATATCACGTTCTTTATAAAGTTATAAGTATATGGAACCAATCACATCCACGGCCTTCCGAATGTAGGTACGGACTTTAGAGGACCGAAAAATATTTTCAGCTCATAATGATTAGGGTAGCATAAAACATGAACAGAAGTAGTTTCCAGAAAAACTTTGAAAAAATTTCGTATTTTGGGCAAAGTGTGCCCTTCTATGGTGTTTGACAAACCATGCATGTAAATACTAAATAAGTTAGAGTGCATGGCAGGATGACCGAAAGCTGCATCCTCTCCAAAGTTACGATCATTATGAACTTATGAAATTCCAATTCATTATCCAACTGCTGCTAAACAAACTGGTGCCACACAAACTGCAGTTCTAAGCCACAACAACTAAAGTAGAACATGTTCTGTCCCCTAAGTTAGATTTATGTACACTATTATCAACTTATCAAAGGAAGTATCAAGACTAAACTTTATCCTGTACGGTTACCATGGTATCCGGTATGGTTCTCCTACGGTTACAATGGTAGTGTATATAAGAGTATAACCTTGAGTTTGAGCTTGTTCGAGGTCATGGCGGTCACGTTTTACGAGTATGACATTCGGTGGAGATAATTGTCACGTGATCAGATAATAGTTGGAGTTTTATAGGGGTTTTCCAGACTAATTGCACTCTGTTAATAGCACTCCCACCCTTGTACTACAACAGTGCGTGGTTATGAAGCTGGTGGTGGTTAAGTCCTCGCTATTGTTGTGAACTATAATTGGTCTGCAAAGTTTAAAATGCAATTAAATAATGTTTATTGGCATTAATTATGTTATAGTTTATTGTGGACGATGTACGCCAAACGCGAACGACTTAACATTTCTCTTTTTATCATGTATTATTTGATAAAGTAACATAGTGTAATGATATTATTATATAGAATGATATGACTACAGACCATAATTCAGTTGTAAATAAAATGTCTTTATATTGAACATTTACATCACTGCACTACTCCGTCTTTATGACTACATCGGATAAATGACCCTATATAATATTATATTATATAATAGGCCCTATAATATATAATATCATAGTTTGGTGCATTTCTGAATATTTTGCATAAATTATTGAAATAAAAAACTTATCAAAAAAAAACAACAATAAATTAGTTTCTCGTAGAAGACCAACAATTCACGTCACGCCCCAGTAAATATCTAATCCTCAGTAAAAAATTCGTATTATTTAGTTTATCATTTTGCGAGTTTCTACAAAAATAGAGGCCCTATGAAGAGTTGTGTAACACGACACCCTGTTATCTGTAACATGACACTAACATAATTACTCCGGTAATTCAATATTATCATTTTGGGAGGGGCGAGCAAAACTCCCATTTTATTATTAGACTGTTGCAAAAACCAAT
Source organism: Bolinopsis microptera (assembly GCF_026151205.1). Classification (NCBI taxonomy): domain Eukaryota; kingdom Metazoa; phylum Ctenophora; class Tentaculata; order Lobata; family Bolinopsidae; genus Bolinopsis; species Bolinopsis microptera. The sequence goes on along the minus strand of NC_087075.1, from coordinate 7,785,006 downwards.
AAAATAGCCAATATAACCAGTATAATAACCAATATGTGCTGTTTTTAATGACTACAAACAATATTCAACTTATAACTTTATAAAGTTAAGATAATCACAGTATTCCTACATTTTATAATAATAATATACAGTCACACATACATGAGATCGATAATGAATAACAATTCATTCCGTTTCTTAACGGCGCAAATAAGATTACCTACTCACGGTATCTCGTACCGTGTTATTTTAACATCTCGTACTATGATTGTGTGTGTGTGTGTGTGTGTGTGTGTGTGTGTGTGTGTGTGTGTGTGAGTGTGAGTGTGTACACTGTGCGAGTGTGAGTGTGTGGTGTGAGTGTGTACACTGTGCGAGTGTGTGAGTGTGTGGTGTGTACACTGTGAATGTGTGTGTGTACACTACTTTATGTGAAGTAAGGTTCAGGACTCACTTCATGCTCTCAAGTGCCAAGAGACGCAAAAATTACTTGAAAATTCAAAATTACTAGAATATTACTTCTTATGATGTCTTACTCGGAGAACAGTTGTCAGTTAATACTATTACTCAATAAACCCGCTCTAACGTCTCCTTCGCCGTTCCACTTTATTGGCAGTGTTATTTTCTAGCATTCCACAAAATGTTCATTTTCTTTAGAACTGTAAATCCAGCTGTTGAGAACATGAGAATATGTAACACACAGCCTGTTTAAGAAGATGATAAATTGAATGTTATTCTGACACGCAGCCCTAGCCGTGAGGTTAACCTCCCCATCCTCACGAGGGACTGTAGTTACACACGGGTCACACCAATAACACGAGTAACGTGGGTAACTAACTTTTATTAATAAATTATTTACTTTCTCACCCCCTTTTGAAATTTAAATATTTACAACACGTTATAATTGCGGGTTCATGTTCGGAAGCACTAAAACCTGGTCTCTGGAAGTTAACCTCCCCATCCCCACGCGGGATTATAGTTGCAATTCAAGTGACACGAGCTAGCCACCACTTTCTCACGAGCTATTAAAAACTTACTACTCGCTACTTTCTCACCCCCGTGCAAAAAGTGGAAATGTTACCCACAGTATGCCAGAGTGTCTGGTATTCATGGCATGTTCTCCAAATTTGCGATCATTATCCAACTGCTGCCACACAAACTGCAGCCACAATATGCCGGAGTGTATGGTATTCATGTCATGTTCAGGTGCACTTCAGAGGAGAGATTCCCGTAGTTTACATGGGAAAAAGGTGTTAAATCTGGTACATGTAGAACACTCTTCTTTTTGCATATATTATGTGAGATAATATGTTACATTTCATGCAACTTCTTCATGCGAGAACTAACGTTGGAGGCTCTTGGTATGTAATTAGAATGATGACTCACTACTATTTTCTGTACTTTATCCGGACCTATGAGCTGATGTACTTAAGGAATCAATTTGGCCAACTTGAGTATTGAGATCTCAGACATAAGTCACGAAAATCTGACCTTCAATTCATGGAAATCTGACCTTCAAGTCAGGACTCACATCAGGTCTATAGCTATAAGCCATGATCTAAAAGTGTCCAGTTCTCACTCAGATTCACGTCTTTGATACGATTTGATAAGAAAGAGATAAAAACTGACAAACAAATTCGTTTTAAGTCAATTAACCTGCACAACACAGCCCATTAATAACAACAGAGAGCCCACTAATAATAGCTGTAATAATATGTTGATCCCTCCCGTACTTTATGATTTCTTACGGTAAATGTACAAATTATACGTCTATATTCCAATTATAATGCTATAATAGTTCATTAAATTATTAAATAGTTTATTAAATTTCTCATTAAATTACTAAATTTCTCTGTATATCTAGTTGTAGACAAGATTTGATCCAGAATGGTGAAATTGATAATCAGCGGGAATTTCTTGTCTGCTCAAATTCGTGACTAATTGTAAATATAAAATTAAATCTATTCCTTTCTAGACGAGCTAATCTATTGTAGTGTTTAGTAAGGAGTAAGGGAACATCACGGCTCCCAACAGAACACAGTGCTCCCTACTAAACACTGTTAAAAACTCATGCTCGGCCTTACGAGATCTAGACGACTTACAGACATGAGAACTAGAGTTGTCGTGGGAAATAAACTATTATTTGAATGCTTAACAGTAATATTCAGATCCAATTTGATAACGTAAACAAATGAGACACTAAATTACACCGAAAACTGATGATTAATAAAATTTAAGGCCCATTTTAAACGGCCCCCTTGTTCTACGGAACTTTTCGACCCCTGATATTATAATATTATACATTATTATTTCCTGCAATCAGACAACCGAGAGTTTAAAATCTTTTAATAAATATTTATAATATTTTAACACATCATGAGTACCTTAACAAAGATTAGATAAGTTCCACTGAAAGTGAAATAGGATGATAAAATTAAAGAAATATATATTATGAATTTGCCCACATACATCTGCCCCTTCAGTGCTGGTTCCAAAAGTAGCGTTCTCTTTTTATCACGATCACGTACACATGCGATCTAATTTACTTTTTCCTGCACTGGTGCCGTGTAATTTGAGAAAATAATCGTAAAACCTACGAAAGAATCTACTTTAAATTGGAGGAATCTGCTTGAAATTGGGTATAATTTGGGAGAATTACGATATTTACCAGCTAATTGGATAATTAAAAGAATCTGTGTATCTCGCTACAACATTCCATCGTTGAAACTACGCGTACGTGTTACTAAAACTAAACCCGTAATTAAGCGAGCTTGGGAAATGGAAGCAGGTGAAATTAGCTCTAAAATTAAAATTATCAAGCAATTAAACAATCAATGATTATGATGAAAATTATTTGGTTTAACAGACTGTGTCACATGTTGCTAACTTCATGACATGAAGTTCGTGTCTTGCTGTTTCCCGTGGTAAAGCACGTTTACAATTTACACTATCTTCGCTACGTTCAGATCCCCAACAAACACTTTTTGTTTTGCAGTTCAAAATAAGTTTTCACAAAATAAGCTTTTAATAAAACAAATATTTAATAAAACAAATATTTATTTTTACGGCACAATCAAACAATGTCAATAATAAATATATCAGGGGAGGTTTGAAGAGGTTTCAAGTGCCGAAGGCCACTGCTTATCTTTAGGATTTGAGAGTGACCTGTGCTTGAAACCCCCTCAACCATCCACTACGTCAATATACTTGTTATATAAACTATATAGAAAAATATAACAATCTAAAATTACTTATTGGTTTAGTTTGGTGACATAGGAGAGCCCAGTTGAGTTTTAGTTTAGGTTTAAGTTTTAAGTTATAGTTTAAAAGGTTAGCCATGTTTCATGGCAGAGAGAGATATCATGTGTGCAGAGCCGTACCGGATTTAGAATTTGAGATATAATATAAATTAGTTACCATGTATTAGGGTCATCTCGATTTTGGAGGGATAGCAAGTGCTTTTTAAGATTAGATTTAATAACACCTGACGAGGCTGACAAGTCTGAATTCTTGGAAGAACCCGGGATTATTATCCCATCTACATTAGCATCACATATTTCGAATACATAGGGGCTGAGGTCATTCCAAATTTTCGTAGAGGTGTACAAAAAGTTCTGTTGGGAGATATCCAACCTCAGTAATGGGACAATCAGACGAAGTTTTTCATTTCTAGGACAGAACTTGAAAAGATCTTTAATCGACTGGGGGACATCAAATTTAAGAATTTTGAATAGTTCCATAAATGTATGGTACATGTGCAGATTCTCCAGGTTCATAATTTTCTGCTCAGTGAATAGCGGTTTAGTGTGTTCAAGACAGTAGTTCTTGCTAGCCATATGTTCGTTATAAGTTCTTGAACGTGCACAGGTTAAATAGTATTCCTTATGATCAAAATTGGGAATGTTACCAAATAGCAGTCTTATACATCGTTTTTGAATTGCAAAGATTTTATTCAGCTTATGTTTAGGGATCCCACCCCAGCAACTTATACAATAGCTAAGATGTGACATAAAAAGAGCATTGTATAGTTTCAAATATTCAGATTTGGGAATGAATTTGCAAATTCTCTTAATCGATACAATACTGGAGTTCAGCTTTAAAGATAAATGATTAAGATGTGGTTCCCAGCTTAGCTGTTCGTCTATTATCACCCCAAGAAACTTTGTACATTGAACTTTTTCTAGCTTTTTGCCATCTATTAAAATCGTTAGATTCCTGTTAAAGGGCCGTGTTCTGGCACAGGTCTGTGTTGCTCTTGACAAACCTGGCTGAAAATGCATGTAACAACTTTTCCCTGCATTTATATGTAACTTGTTAGACTCCATATAGTTACTGACCTGTTTCATTACATGATTAGCTTTTTCAAAAGCTTCCTGTGCTGAACTACCTATCACAAAAATATTTGTATCATCAGCAAACAGGACGAATTCAGCCAAGCTTGAGGAGCTCACAATATCATTTATATAAATCAGAAATAGTAGAGGTCCTAACACTGACCCCTGGGGTACACCATACTCAACTGAACACTTGTCTGATTTTTCAGTTTGAAAAGAAGTTACTTGGCTACGGTTTGTTAGATAGCTAGCAAGAGTTTTTAGTGCAATACCTCTTACTCCATAGTGTTCAAGTTTATGCAGGAGTTTATCGTGCTCGATTGTGTCAAATGCTTTACTTAGATCAATAAATATTCCAATTACATGATTTTTCTGTTCAATCTCATTAAGTATTTTATTGACAGAATAGTTTACGGCATGAGATGTTGAGTGTTGTTTTCTAAAACCAAATTGTCGATCATAAATCACGTTCATAGCACTAAGGTAATTATATAACCTATTATAAATTATTTTTTCAAGTATTTTTCCAAATATCGGTAATGTAGAAACAGGTCTATAGTTATCAAGGCATCGTGAGTCTCCTTTTTTATAAATTGGTGTAATAGAGCCCGTTTTAAGCTTGTTTGGAAAGACCCCATTGTCCAAGAACCAATTAAAGAATCTAGAGATATGACCAGACAGATAATTTACACTCTTTTTTAAGACTTTAACAGAGATATCACTTGCCTTCCCATTTTCAAGGCTACCAATAATTTTACTTATCTCTTCCTCGTCACAGGGGCTGAGAAAAAAAGAGTTCACTATTCTTTCTCTGCCCTTGAGGTATTGCTTAAACTTCGTTTTATTGAAATTGCCATCAGTTACCGTACGAGATGGTACAGAAGATTGAACTTTTGAATTAAGAGTACGAGCAATAGACGAGAAGTAGATGTTAAATCCGTTAGCAATCTCACGGCGTTCAGTTACAATTCTACCATCAATTAAGAATGATGCTTTTATATCTTTTTTAGATTTACCCCTGAGTTCGTTAATCAATTCCCAGGTTTTTTTAATATTTCCTTTAGCAAGTTCAAATTTTTTCCCATAGTGGGCTTTTTTCGCAGATTTTATAGCTTTGTTTAGGATAGAACGATACTCCTTATACTTAAGATATAAAGTTTCCTCACCTAATGGGTTGATTTTTGTACACGAAGCCTTCCATCGCTTGTAGTGAAAGCCTTTAGTAAACACAGATTTAATTAACGCAGAAGTGATCCATGGATTCATCAATCTATTGCGTTTTGATTGAAAACCAGCAGTAGAGTCCACTTTGAAATTCAGTTCGATTTTTTCATGGACAGTTTCGACAAATTTTTCAAAACCTTCCTCATCATACGAAAAGTTCGATTGGTAGATATCCCTTCCGATATCATTAAGGAAGCTTTCTATATTAGACTCACAGTAATCATACTTAGGTTTAAGTTTGGCATCATTTGGACTCTCTTTAGTATTACACGATATGAAACAGAAGATGGGGTTATGATGGGAAATCTTGGATTCAAGAATTCCAGATCCTAAGACACGCTCAGTAGAGTTCACTAAAATATTATCTATTAAGCTTTCGTTGCAACCCGGCTTGGCATGGGTGGCAATCGATATCAAAGGGATTAAATTGTTACTGTAGATAGTTTGTTCAAATTCGGCTATGTTTCGTCCCTGGGCCAAAAGATCAACATTGAAGTCACCTGTCAAGGCTACATTATTAGACGGTAGGAATTTCATCAACACATCAAGCTCAGCAAGTGCATCTAGAATATCACCACTAGGGGGCCTGTAAACAACACCAGCAATCTGTGGAACCTCTGTGTTAGTGATCTCAACAAAAAGTGTTTCAAGATTGTCAGAGCATTTACATAGCTTTTCGATTCGGCTGTATTGGTACTTATTGTCAATATATACACCAAGGCCACTACCTTTCTTTTTCCCATCAGTTTTGGAGTTGTACTCACTGCTGTAACCATCAATTTTGTATAGATCTTTATTTTCCTCATCAATGTTTGTTTCAGCTAGCGCAATAACTGCAAATTTCTCATCATATTGACTCATATCAGTAATAAAGCTGTCAAAGTTAGATGCGTTCCCATCAATGTTGTTAAACACAATAGATATGAACGGCTACAAAGTTACAGATAACAACGTACTGAGAAATCCCCACCACTCACTAAGCAAACGATCACATTTAGACTCTAAATGATTTAGAGTTACATACCTAAGATACATACCTAGGATACATACCTAAGATACATACCTAAGATACATACCTAGGATACATACCTAAGATACATACCTAAGATACATACCTAGGATACATACCTAAGATACATACCTAAGATACATACCTAAGATACATACCTAAGATACCCCGATACGAGCCCTGTCACAACATACCAAAGAGGAAGGTTTCCCGTAAATACTAAATTAGTCAGGTTAGTGGCTAATGGTTAGTTGTGAAGCACCGCTCTACCTTCAAAGAGTATACTTTTATTACGTGTAATGGCCAATATGGTCCCTCTGGTGGAGGGATCGGACACATTTAACCGATATGTACTACCCTAGCTCTCTTACTATTAGAGCTATAATTAGTCGTCATTATAACTTGTTACTCCAATTATTATGGAGCATAATGAAACTGAAATGAAGTCTCGGATTGACAAGCAAAATCTTTAACCATTATTCAGAAAGCATGCGGAGATCTTTTAATGCCAATAAAACTACAATAATTATACAAATGACCTTATATTATGTGTATATCATTAGCAATATATCAATTATCATTAGCAATATATCATTAGGAATATGGCGCTCTGTTACGAAGTATAATATATTACAATATATAGTATATAATATTACAGTAGTTTATAATATAGCACACGATATACACAGTAGTATTTAGTATAGTCCAGAGCCATTACGTGACCAGGTCCAATACCTGTTACTGGTTACACAGTACCTGTAATGTTACTGGTTACACACGGCGCTCTAAGTCTCTACCTGCACGTGTGTAACTGGTAACAGTAGAGAGTAGTAGATTAGTAGAGTACAGAGTGCAGCACAGTGCAGTGTAGCTCCTGACTTGGCTTATAATATGTACAGTGCAGCTCCTAACTCATGTAGACTTGGTTTATATTGTGTTACATGTTATTATGAGGGGACTCTTGATCTTGCTTTGTGTGAGCTGTTGCACTTTATTGTACCGTGTGGACATGTCCGTGTGTCTATCTGTTCGGTTGTGTTTCTTTGCCGGGGAGGTGTTTATTTGCCCGGTTCATAAAACAAAAATATTATCAAATAATTGTGGTAATAAGCTTATCTGTTGTTCCTGAGGCCAAATAAGTACCAACAAATTTTGTAAGCTTCAACTCCAACTGGAAGCACTCCCCTCCCCCCCCCCCCCCCCCCCCTGCGGCAGGGGCCCTGCCACGCCAGACAGATAAACACTGTTTATCTGTTCGGTTGGAAGTGGGTGTTTATTTGCTGTTGTGCTGCTCCAGGATATACTCAATCCTTTAATGATGTGACTTAGATTACTCTAGAAAACACAGTAGATTGATTAGTCTGCTCAGTTCTACATCTCATCTTCCTGCTCATTCTACACCCTTCAGAACACCTTGAAGGATGTAGTAGATAATATATAGTTCAAAAGGTGGTATGTTAGGCATTTCTAATTAGATATTATTGGAGTATTGGCTGTGCTTCAGGAATGTAGGGCGTGAGTCTTATCCAATTGGATAGATCGATCTTTACTTGTATTAAGGTATTAACAAGTTCTCGCTATAGTGCCTTTATACTAATTGGAATGTTTCATAAATACAGGGTGGGCCAAAAGTCAGTACTCATACGTTGGCCTTTATAGCTCAGTCACTGAGTGCCCAATTGAAATAATTCTTTCTGGTATGACTTAGTACCACCACTGGTTCGAGAAATTTGTCAACTCGAAAAATATTCGTGTTAATTTTTTTCAAATGAAGGTTCATTTTCGCGCATTTATTTGATAGTTTGGATCGAGCTAAATGTCTTACGAAATATTTTATAGAATTCAATGAAAACAAAGTTTAAAGGACCTACTTAGAATATATTGGAAATGTAGAAGGTGGAATTGTAGGTTTGCACCGGTTATATGTGTACAGTGTACTCTATACAGTGTACTGTGCATATTATGTACTATGTACTCTATACTGTGCACTTTATACACTATACAATATTATGTGTTCTGTTAACGTGGTAAATGTGCCCGGGAAGGGCACTAATAAAGTAGATAAGAAATGAAAAAGGAGAAAAAGTCAAATTACATAATTGGTTATATTATTACACAAACATAATGTTTATCGTTGGTAAGATGTCTACTGTCTGGTTCCACCGTAGTGTTCACCATCCCGTAATACACACTTTTAGGGAAGACACTCACCCACTACACCGTGCCTTCAGAAAAGTTTAGTGTAAAGGTTTAGTGTACAGACAACATACAATGTTGTGCAGATAGGATTCATATATTCAGTTCACAAAAAATGTTGATGTGCAGTTAGAATTGCTCTTGTGTGGGAAACAAGGTTACCAGGTTACCAAGGCAACAAGGTTACCAGGTTAAGGTTGCACTACACCGTCCCCGACCTCCTAATGTCACGTGACATTAGTTTCAGTAACTATTGTCTCCAAACAGCAAACTGTCACATGACTATTGTACCCAAATGGATCACGAGAAAGTAGCGATTTAAAACCCTTCCGAACTGACCAGGTCCATATTTTGATATTTTCCATTAATTGCTCTGTTGATGGGAAATAGTGGGTGGCGCCGGAGTACTTTCAATTATATTACAATACTGTGTTACCTACCTAGTTAGTTACCTAGTTAGATAATATCAAGAAGCGTGACGTTCTCTAACTAACTGCTGTATTTTCGTACGTGATGTTAACCCCATCACGTACGTGCTGTTAACCACATCACGTACGATTAGGAGCACCCCATCACGTACGATTAGGAGCACCAAACTGTCAATTCATTCATATATACGTCACGAACGTTATAATATCCTGTTAATCACACATAACTACAAATATTTAGCTAACAACACGCCAATAAATAATTACACCGGTATGTTTATACCCTGGACTATCCTGCAGAGCAGTACTCTATCTCACTCCGCATACTTTACTCACACATTAACATTGTAATATTACCTTGTAACTCACACATTAACATTGTAATATTACCTTGTAACTCACACAGTAGTTCATTGTAATATTACCTTGTAACTCAAACATTAACATTGTAATATTACCTTGTAACTCACACATTAACATTGTAATATTACCTTGTAACTCAAACATTAACATTGTAATATTACCTTGTAACTCACACATTAACATTGTAATATTACCTTGTAACTCACACATTAACATTATAATATTACCTTGTAACTCACACATTAACATTATAATATTACCTTGTAACTCACACATTAACATTGTAATATTACCTTGTAACTCACACATTAGTTCATTGTAATACTACCTTGTACATAGGTGCAGATTTCGTTTTGAGGTGAACTTTTAAGTTCCCGAGAAATTTTCTTAAGTTTGCTTTTTTTTTCCTCCTCGGGCACATTCGTAACCTACGGGCCAGGTAAACCTAAACTACATATTGACCGTTATGTACGTCGGTATCTGTTGAGGAGCCAAATCATCTGAAAAGCCCTAAACCTATATTTTGCTCAGGCACGTAGCCAGGATTTTTCTTTGGGGGGGGGGGGGGCTGTCGGCGAGCGAAGCTGCAAGCTGTGGCAGGGGTCTGGGGGCGCGGCCCCCAGCGGGGTCCAGGTAAGGGGCGGACCACATTGGCGGGGGCTAGGGGGGCGCAGCCCCCGGAAAATTTTTGCGAAATAGGGTGTTTTAGGCTAAATTGAAAGTTTAATGAATTTACAAAAATGTATGGTTTGGCATAATCATTGCCTACAATCCTGACCTGAGTAATTTACCCCTTTGAGACTTTATTTTGGGTTGAAAATTGAGTTTATCGAGAGGAAGTGAAAAATCTCTGGTTCAAATTTGGATTTGAAGCCATGTTTAATTTTTTCTGTTGAGGTCAATTTTTTGCGCAGAAAGCGTTCGATTTTAGGGGAAAAAATTTATGTTTGCTTTTAATTTTTATGGTGCCGACGGCACCTGAAATCGACGAAATCTGCAGGGGTGACCTTGTAACTCACACATTAACATTGTAATATTACCTTGTAACTCACACATTAACATTGTAATATTACCTTGTAACTCACACATTAACATTGTAATATTACCTTGTAACTCACACATTAACATTGTAATATTACCTTGTAACTCACACATTAACATTGTAATATTACCTTGTAACTCAAACATTAACATTGTAATATTACCTTGTAACTCACACATTAACATTGTAATATTGTACCTTGTAACTCACACATTAACATTGTAATATTACCTTGTAACTCAAACATTAACATTGTAATATTACCTTGTAACTCACACATTAACATTGTAATATTACCTTGTAACTCACACATTAACATTGTAATATTACCTTGTAACTCACACATTAACATTATAATATTGCCTTGTAACTCACACATTAACATTGTAATATTACCTTGTAACTCACACATTAACATTGTAATATTACCTTGTAACTCAAACATTAACATTGTAATATTACCTTGTAACTCAAACATTAACATTGTAATATTACCTTGTAACTCACACAATATTAACATTATAATATTACCTTGTAACTCACACATTAACATTGTAATATTACCTTGTAACTCACACAATATTAACATTATAATATTACCTGCTTCTATTTCCCAAGCTCGCTTAATTACGGGTTTAGTTTTAGTAACACGTACGCGTAGTTTAAACGATGGAATGTTATAGCGAGAATCGAGATACACAGATTCTTTTAATTATCCAATTAGCTAATAAATATGGTAACTCTAAACTCACACATTAACATTATACTATTACCTTTAGAGAGCAAGCTAACCACTTAGGTTCAGGATCATAACAATAGTACCGTCTGTACCGGACTTCTAGGGAAGTTGCTAGGGACACACTCAACTAAATAGTCCACAAATCTCCGTAATCTCCACAAATCTCCAGATATCAACAGTGTTACATGGTAATACACAAATTAGCAATATAATATAACCCTGTCACTGACACACGCGTCAATTAAATAAAAACACTGTTATCTTCTCTGTGATTTGATTGTTTATGCTTGTCACTTTCATCTCCAGCTTGACACAATTACAAGCAAATAAACAACTACCGAGTAATGTCACAGCAGTAATATCACAGTAATGTTTGACGTTTCTTGTAGAGAACGTCACATAGTCAGAGAACAGCCACTAGTTGTTTAGTCATAGTGCTGGTATGTGTATTTGTTGTTGAAAGATTGTGTGGTATTTCATGCCCTAGAGTCTTGTGTTTGGTCACATGAATTAGCAGCACTGCAGCAGCAGCTTTCATTTCCTTTTGACGCCTACCGGACCTGCTTTCCTTTTGGAACTCTGTGGAATTTGACACGTTCCTGATTGGCTCGGAGGTAATGTTTTTGTCTTGAAGCACTGTTTTCAGTTCCCCTACTTGACATTACCTCATGGTTTGAATGACGACACTACAACTATAATAATAGAAGTCTTCTGATATTATGCTACTCGTAGTACGGCAACTTATCGTGTGAACTCACTTAAAGTCCTCTGTGTCAGTTGCCTGCTGGAAAATATGCATATTATAATTCTTATTAACGCTGATATTGCATATCCAATCAGATTCCCTCAAAGTAGCAGCGTCTTTGTCCGGCTTCGTATTATAGGATACTGTACTCCCTTACCAAGAATATCTGAGCTTGTACAATTTAAAATATCTCTGCGTGTGTTGTTATCAGGCCTCTGTGTGCAATTTGACGGCTAGTTTGTGTTAATTAAGAGTTTATCTTAATTAAGAGTTTAGTTTATCTTAATTAAGATTTCAGTTTCAGGTCGGGCTTGTTTGTGTTTTCCTTAATCGGTTTTTGGAGACGAGATCTTGTGATTTTGAAAGGATGATTCTGATTCGTGAGTGATTGAATTCGTATTAAAGTATCGGTACTTGTTGCATTTCACTTCTGACTGATTGGTGATGTCAGTAACCAAACAGTGACAACTTGTCACTGTTTGGTTTCTGTACAAATTGGGCGTTTACGGATTTAGATTTTGTCGTGATTCTAACTTGTATAGCTCGTGTAGTCGTGTGGACTCTTCTCTGAAACTCAGACTTGCAATAATTCGAGTTTAAACTGTTCTTACCCCCCAGTTCCATAGCCGGATATTATGCCAAATTATTAGACGGAGATCGTCTACTGATATTTCTCCGGTTTGCAGTTCCACGACCTGATCCGGAGACCATCTACGGTAATTTTGTTGATTCTCACAGGAGGAGAAAAGTGCAAAGAAACTGCCACAAACTGCTACAATCTCCGAGAAATTCCCGGAGAGCTTCATCTCCGTCTAATACAGTAGACGGAGCCGGAGAATCATCTCCGGAGATGATCTACGGGAAATGGACCTCCGTCTAATAATTTTGCATAATATCCGGCTATGGAACTGGGGGGTTAGCACTCATTTTAATTATGTATGTTCACATTGCATAATGCATATAATCATGTGACTGATTAGAGCCGAGGTTCAGGTGTTTTGTTTAGAGACCCATTATAATGTGAAGTGAGTGTGAGTGTGTAACTCTATATCGAGATCACATCATCATGCCATGTCGTTACCACAGCACTCCAGTATTGTATAGTCCCATTACGTACACATTGATACTCGTTTGTGTGTCACTTCCAGTATGTTAGTTTACAAGTGTTGGCTGTTTGCCAGAATAAACTCAGTTGTGGTTTACTAATGTTGTCCTTGTTAATTAGCTTAGTAGTTAGTTAATTAGTTTGTGTTGCAATAATTGCTCGGATGTTGACCGCACATTCCTATGCATAACTTCGTGTCCGTTCTGAGTATGTACTATGTACACAATGTACTATGTACACAATGTATACTGTATGTGTTATGTATTGAGCGTCCTTGTGTAGCATTTGAATAATGAACACCTAGATAAGACTGATCAGAGTATTGGCTACAGTACAGAGCCCTTGTATGCTGTGTACACTTACTACAGTACAGAGCCCTTGTATGCTGTGTACACTTACTACAGTACAGAGCCCTTGTATGCTGTGTACACTTACTACAGTACAGAGCCCTTGTATGCTGTGTACACTTACTACAGTACAGAGCTCTTGTATGCTGTGTACACTGTACTTTATAATATGTTCCTATGTAATGGTGTGATCCTGCTAACATCATCACTTTCTGCCTGATAATGTAGTTTCAATTTACGTGTACGCTCCTTTTGAACTCTTAATACTTTATACTTTTGCTGTAAAGTTCTTTGTTGTTTTAAATGAATATCCTATTGTTTACTTGCCAATTGTTCGCAATCATCATTACACCTATTAATAATAGCAGGGACCAGTACATTAAGAAGAACGGTGTTGTTGAATTAAGTTGTTTGCTGCTAGTGCTATAGCCTGTTTTTTTCACTTATTTATATCGAAAATGTTAAAACAGCATACATTTTAAAAACGGTTGTTTTATCGCATAAACACATCATGACAAATGTACCCTTTTAAAAATTATCAGTCATACGATAAGGTTGTAGGGCACTGGGCAGTGTATAGTGTTGATTGCAATACCTTTGACACAATTCGCCTTAATCTATAACCCATTAGAATTTGT
>NC_087075.1:5920857-5965857 GCF_026151205.1 Bolinopsis microptera | reverse complement strand
GTGTATTATTGGTCCAGATCCAAATTATGCCGCTTGACATTCTTCCATAATTTATGGTAAAACTGTTTCATCGTGTTCTTTAAAGACACGATTTTTTCCCCGACTAAATCTCCTCAAGCGTAATATTTACTATAAAAATCAGTTAGTGTTGAGGTTTTATAATTTGTAGTCTACCAAGTTTCAAAAGTTTTCACATGCGCTGTTTTATAAATTTACACCTTTGAGCTGCAAAAGATAGGCTTCAGTGTGATAATAATGAAGGGCGTGCACAGTAAACACTAAACATGTAAGAGTTATACGAGCGGTGTTAAGTTTTGAAACTTAGTTTAATAGATTTATTTTCAGGAAAATTCTGAAGCAGAACGAATACAGGTTCTTCAACATAACACCCAAAACCGTGAATCTCTACTTTAATATAGGTAATATTGCTGAGGAGTTTCTCCCCCCTCCAAATCCCGATAGCACCTTCAAAGTAATCGTTGTAAAATTCTGCCTACTGTAACAGATTCTGCCCACTAACAGATCATTAAATGATTTTACTGAGCAACATTTGGCGTTACTTGGCTCGCCAATCCCTGTACGTGAGAGAAGCGAGCAATAGACTAGCATTTAGCAAGCTAGGCAACATTTGGCGGTGTAAATTAAAGTTTCAGTTAAGTTCTTATTGAGGATCCCCATTTCAGCGATAAGTGACGTTTTGATGGGAATATTTGCGATGCCCTGGGTGATTTACTATATCACAGTAAGTCCCGCTTTAAATATATCTTTACTTACCTCGAGTGCAGGGGGGATACAACAGAAATATAAGGCACAGTTGAGGTTTCGGGTTTGAGACCGTCATTAGGAGATTTCAACGCGTTTTACAAATATATCTATCATATTCCACTTTTGAAAACATAATTGCCTGAAACATAAAGAAATGCCGTCTAGTGTTTTGTCACGGATTCAAAAACTATTTAGACTTTAGAGGGTTTTATTTATTTTGCAAGCCATACTGGCATTGTTTAATAACAGCTGTGCTCACTGCCTCTTTCTTCCTTTGAAGTGTGCGTGTGCCGACTGCCGGTAATTAGCTTACAATAATCACTGTAACACTCACTGTAACACTCACTGTAACACTCACTGTAACACTGTAACACTGTAACAATAACTAAAACACTGACTGTAACACTGTGACAATGGCTGTAACACTGTAACACTGACTGTAACACTGTAACACTGGCTGTAACACTGACTGTAACAATGTAACTCTGCCTGTAACGCTGAATTACTCACTGTAACACTGTAACTCTGCCTGTAACGCTGAATTACTCACTGTAACACTGTAACTCTGCCTGTAACGCTGA
Source organism: Bolinopsis microptera (assembly GCF_026151205.1). Lineage (NCBI taxonomy): Eukaryota > Metazoa > Ctenophora > Tentaculata > Lobata > Bolinopsidae > Bolinopsis > Bolinopsis microptera. Next base: position 5,964,511 of record NC_087075.1, on the reverse strand, counting down.
ATTACTCACTGTAACACTGTAACACCGTTACAGATCGGTAGACCAGCGGACGTCTCTGGAAACACCAGTGTACCAGAAGATATAAGAGACAGAATATCTGAGTCCCACGCTGGATACCGGAACAACACTTTCCACAAGTAATAAACAGATTTTTTAATCATTAATTTCGAAAAATTAAATTTAAACATCCTTCAAACCGGATCAATGACTCGATAAAAATCATCGATGAATAGATATTCTTGAAAATTCTCCTAAAATTGAAAATGTGGGGACTAGACATGAAAACTTCTATTATAACTACTTTTGTTCAGGTCGATGTGTGTGGTGAGCGGGTACGCTTACAACGTGTTGATCCGGGTCACAAGTCTTACAGTTCTCCTACTCAGTTAGTATATATTACTCAATTAGTATATATTACTCAATTAGTATATATTATTCAATTAGTATATATTACTTAATTAGTATATATTACTTAATTAGTATATATTACTCAATAGTATATATTACTCAATTAGTATATATTACTCAATTAGTATATATTACTCAATTAGTATATATTACTCAATTAGTATATATTACTCAATTAGTATATATTACTCAATTAGTATATATTACTCAATTAGTATATATTACTCAATTAGTATATATTACTAATTGAGTAATGTTTAACATACCAGTCCACATTGTAGGATTCCTACTAGGAAGCTTCTATTATGTACCACTACTATACGTGTAGAGTGTAGAGTGTAGATTGTAATATTTACAAGCTACTAGCAGTAGTTGTAGATAGTAAATATTACCAACACTTACACATACTTGCAATTATAATTAAAAATAAACCACCCCCAAGGTATTGACCGAACTCACGCCATCTACTTCCCTCTGACGTACGGGCGGGCGTTCTATTACTCAGTATACAAATACTGTATCTACATCATATGGGCGTTTGCTTTAGGTAGGAGGGTTTAATAATCTCTTAAAGTCAACCTTAATCTGTCCCAGCGATATGCACTTTAAATTTAGAGTTAATCGAGTTTGCCTTACATGATTGTAGTGGTAGTGGAGACTGGAGAATTGAAGAATGCAGTTATTTAAGTTCATCTCATTACTTTGTCAGGTATACAGGCATTGCCCTTTCTAGCAGGGATTCCTTACGTGGAACAGTACACCAGGGAGCTGATGTGTTCTTGGAGCATTATTCAGGTATTATACACCAGGGAGCTGATGTGTTCTTGGAGCATTATTCAGGTATTATACAGGGAGCTGATGTGTTCTTGGAGCATTATTCAGGTATTATACACCAGGGAGCTGATGTGTTCTTGGAGCATTATTCAGGTATTATACAGGGAGCTGATGTGTTCTTGGAGCATTATTCAGGTATTATACAGGGAGCTGATGTGTTCTTGGAGCATTATTCAGGTATCATACAGGGAGCTGATGTGTTCTTGGAGCATTATTCAGGTATTATACACCAGGGAGCTGATGTGTTCTTGGAGCATTATTCAGGTATTATACACCAGGGAGCTGATGTGTTCTTGGAGCATTATTCAGGTATTATACACCAGGGAGCTGATGTGTTCTTGGAGCATTATTCAGGTATTATACACCAGGGAGCTGATGTGTTCTTGGAGCATTATTCAGGTATCATACAGGGAGCTGATGTGTTCTTGGAGCATTATTCAGGTATTATACACCAGGGAGCTGATGTGTTCTTGGAGCATTATTCAGGTATTATACACCAGGGAGCTGATGTGTTCTTGGAGCATTATTCAGGTATTATACACCAGGGAGCTGATGTGTTCTTGGAGCATTATTCAGGTATTATACACCAGGGAGCTGATGTGTTCTTGGAGCATTATTCAGGTATTATACAGGGAGCTGATGTGTTCTTGGAGCATTATTCAGGTATTATACAGGGAGCTGATGTGTTCTTGGAGCATTATTCAGGTATTATACACCAGGGAGCTGATGTGTTCTTGGAGCATTATTCAGGTATTATACACCAGGGAGCTGATGTGTTCTTGGAGCATTATTCAGGTATTATACAGGGAGCTGATGTGTTCTTGGAGCATTATTCAGGTATTATACAATAGGGAGCTGATGTGTTCTTGGAGCATTATTCAGGTATTATACAGGGAGCTGATGTGTTCTTGGAGCATTATTCAGGTATTATACACCAGGGAGCTGATGTGTTCTTGGAGCATTATTCAGGTATTATACACCAGGGAGCTGATGTGTTCTTGGAGCATTATTCAGGTATTATACACCAGGGAGCTGATGTGTTCTTGGAGCATTATTCAGGTATTATACAGGGAGCTGATGTGTTCTTGGAGCATTATTCAGGTATCATACAGGGAGCTGATGTGTTCTTGGAGCATTATTCAGGTATTATACAGGGAGCTGATGTGTTCTTGGAGCATTATTCAGGTATTATACACCAGGGAGCTGATGTGTTCTTGGAGCATTATTCAGGTATTATACAGGGAGCTGATGTGTTCTTGGAGCATTATTCAGGTATTATACAGGGAGCTGATGTGTTCTTGGAGCATTATTCAGGTATTATACAATAGGGAGCTGATGTGTTCTTGGAGCATTATTCAGGTATTATACAGGGAGCTGATGTGTTCTTGGAGTATTATTCAGGTATTATACAGGGAGCTGATGTGTTCTTGGAGCATTATTCAGGTATTATACACCAGGGAGCTGATGTGTTCTTGGAGCATTATTCAGGTATTATACAGGGAGCTGATGTGTTCTTGGAGCATTATTCAGGTATTATACAGGGAGCTGATGTGTTCTTGGAGCATTATTCAGGTATTATACACCAGGGAGCTGATGTGTTCTTGGAGCATTATTCAGGTATTATACACCAGGGAGCTGATGTGTTCTTGGAGCATTATTCAGGTATTATACAGGGAGCTGATGTGTTCTTGGAGTATTATTCAGGTATTATACAGGGAGCTGATGTGTTCTTGGAGCATTATTCAGGTATTATACAGGGAGCTGATGTGTTCTTGGAGCATTATTCAGGTATTATACACCAGGGAGCTGATGTGTTCTTGGAGCATTATTCAGGTATTATACACCAGGGAGCTGATGTGTTCTTGGAGCATTATTCAGGTATTATACAGGGAGCTGATGTGTTCTTGGAGCATTATTCAGGTATTATACACCAGGGAGCTGATGTGTTCTTGGAGCATTATTCAGGTATTATACAGGGAGCTGATGTGTTCTTGGAGCATTATTCAGGTATTATACACCAGGGAGCTGATGTGTTCTTGGAGCATTATTCAGGTATTATACACCAGGGAGCTGATGTGTTCTTGGAGCATTATTCAGGTATTATACACCAGGGAGCTGATGTGTTCTTGGAGCATTATTCAGGTATTATACAGGGAGCTGATGTGTTCTTGGAGCATTATTCAGGTATTATTCAGGCATTGTTCAGGTATCAGAGTAAATAATAGGCATCTTACCACGGCTGAGTAGTGGTTAATTTATTTAACTTGGTAACAGGATCTTAGTTCCCCAGTAACATTCATCTTTGGCTTCGTTCCAATCAAGTGGGGTAAAGTTAGCTGATTAGCTATATAAGATCGATTACTTTCAAATTCAACCGTTGGTACTAATATTTGAGTTTTCTAGTTGCGATTGAGTTATTATAGGTTACCTCACTTTAAAAAATATAATAAATATCTAGCTCCTCTTACCTCACTACATAAAGGGCAGGTTTTCGAAAATTGGGAAGGAAGGGACATATTATCATAATTTGTGATAATTAAATGGTGCCAGCTGGCTGTGTTTTACTTGTGGGTTGTCGGCGCGGAGAAATCAGAAAGCTAATTTAAAATATTAATTGCTAAAAGTTATTGTAGATTTTAATGTGGCCAAGCAAAAACGCAAAAAAATTCCGGGGCCCAGCTCCAAATGCCCAAGAACTGGCTATGTGCTTACTTCTCTCGCCGTGCTAGCCGACCATGTCATCTTTCTTCAATTTGACAAGTCCCCATAGGGTAGAATTTAAATGCAACTGAAGCTAATTATGCTCTGGTATACATGAAAGTTACTGGGCGGCACTCAGCCTGTCATTCCACCGAATCTCGATTCGGCGGATGTTTATGAACATTATAGCCTGGGGTCCCCAGGTAAACATGAAAGTAGCTGACTAAAATGTAAATGCCTCGACCCGTTGGGGCAAAGCCCGCCGAAGGCGAAGCTTCATTTAGGGCTAGACGCCCCTCTAAATGCCCTCTTTTAGGATATTTTTCTCTGTTGGTCAGTTATAGGTGACCGATATTCATGATGATAAAATCTGTCCAACTTTACTGAAAAGGCACCTGGAAGTCTGATAGTAGAGTTACAAGTCTGCTACTGTGCAGTTGAAGTAATTTGTGTCATGTCCACTGTCCTTGAAGGAACACTCTAAAACAGCGTTATGATTGGTGATAACAGGCTGATCAGGCTGATAACAGGCTGATAACAGGCTGATCAGAATGTCAGTTAAAGCTGATCTGTTAAAATAGGGTAAAATACCCAAGAACATAAAAATACCTATTTATATTGATCGGAATGTCAGTTTAATAAACGCTCGTTCAGATAAAACGTAATAAAAATATCATTACAGTTGCTAGGAATATCCCCCGGTGACATCCAAAACAACAGACTGCAGATCTTCTTCCCCTACTTCATCTTGGTAGATGTGCCCCTTCTCATACCCACCATCGTATCAGTTTTCCTTTCCTTCGCTGTTCTCTTCAAAATTATGTATAAACGCTACCAATACATCACGTAAGTCAATGTTCAGCTATCTGTTCATAATTCTGTCTCGGTTACCTTACAATTATTTATCTTATTGTATGTTATTGTATGTGTGAGAAATGATCAGATACCTTAAATACCTATTTTATATTTTCAGTGAGAAACAAAACCAGTTGGTGTTATCAACTTCGGTGCAGTTAAACAAGTGTTCCAACATGAGCAAGCTCCGGGCAGCTATAATGTGAGTTTTTTTCTCTTTTTTTCTACGCTTTACCTGCGTTGTTTGTAAACGAAACAAACCCAAAAAACAAATCAAGAATTCCCGACTTTCAAATTCATCCTGTAACAATATTCTTTGCTCAGGTGGACAAAGGTGGATAACCACAAGGTAAAATCACTGACGCGAGCAAGTTGCACCATGTTAATAATAGTTCTCAGCTACACAATCTTCTACAGCTACACCTGGTTTATCTGTATAGCTAACACTCTGGTACTTCTCGGTGCTCAGGTACGTGGTTACAGACAAGTCGTTCATTTCTAGATCACCTGGTCAATTTATAGGTCACGTGGTCAATTTATAGATCACGTGGTCAATTTATAGATCACGTGGTCAATTTATAGGTCACGTGGTCAATTTATAGGTCACGTTGTTTCTGCAGTTGTTTCTGTTCTAATATTTAGTCGTGAGGAGACATTTTTGGTCAAATTGTGTGCCATGGTAGGTCGAGTGGTAAAATACTAGTTGGAGCTGAAATTCGAGTTGAAACAGGTTAGCATCTTATACAGCATGTTATAAGTTCACTTGTCGCAACAACCGGGATAAAGATAATTTTACACAGAATACATAGTAGTATACTTATAATTATAAATCTGAATACTGGGTAGGTGATGACACGTGATAGTGATTCTGAGTTTTGATTGGGTCACCAGATCCCAACCAGAATCCATATCTAACACAATGGCGTAGCTAAGGGCCCCGCTGACCCCGCTGTGCAGGGGGCGCCAAATCGTCGTTTGAATGTGGGACAATTTCGAAAACTTAACTAAAGTATTAGCAAAACTGCGCGTTTTGCTCTAGATACACACTTTTTTAGAGATTTTACCGGCGTATCCTCTAAAACCTAATTTGTTCAATTTTAGGGAGGGTGGAGGGTCACCAAAAGGGGAGGAGGCGCCAACAGGTGGGCGCCTTTTCGGCGGGGGGGGGGGGGGGGGGGGCGCCAACAGGCAACGTTACGCCACTGATCTAACACCAAGCGTAATTTAATTCATGAAGCTATGAATTTCATTGAAACCATTCAAGAAGGATTCTCAATATGATATGATGATACTATTACACTAGTGATACAATAATACTGTTTAGTTATACTAATCTCCTAACTTTACTTCAGCTCCCCTCATTTAGCAAGATGACAACAGATCGCGCCTGGATGTACATCTCCAACTCATTCCACATCACCGTGTTTTTCCAGTCAGCACTGACGCCCTTCATCGTGTACTACCGTGTCATTGCTAACTTTTCTGCGTCTGGTCAAGGTGGCAAGTCGACCACCGTGAAACACAGGACAAACAATTCCGACCATCATGTCAATAATCAGAAAATGGTGAACTCAAAGAATAAGAATGGACGGAGTTGTGATTATGTGCCGGATAAAAATCAAAATGGAAAGGAACAGAAGTTTGTATGATAGTTTAAGTTTCCTTTCATGTTGTTTTTAAGCTGTGTTTTCTTTCATTCCTTCCACTGCATTATTGGAAGATCTGACAGTGACCACAAATTTGCCGTTCGATTTTATGATCTTTGTTCATATAACAACTCACATAATTCAAAAAATGTGGTTAAATTGATTAAACTCAAATTTATATGCGACATTTTAACAAGGTCTGGTTACAAATAATAAAACAAATAATTCATAGCTTTTAAGGTTTAGTTCATTTTTAAAGTCTAGTTCATTTTTAGAGTCTAGTTCATTCTTACTTGATTATTGTTGGTTAAGCTTAGGCTGTTTAGGTTTTTGGTCGAGTGTTATCGGGATAACTTCTGTAGTGGATGTACAGCAATACTAAGGTGATGTAAATAGGACTACTGCGGACCCTCTACCGGCCAAACCTTTTCAACAAAGCCGCACTCCGCAGTCATGGGTTCGGTGAACGGTAGCTAAAAGCGCGCTAAAAAAAGGTTTTTGTCGGACGTGTATTATTCGAGTGGAAGTTATCAGACAGAAACCTCAGTTAATCATTTAGAATTTTATTTATTTACCAGTGTTCAGTGAAACTGAAATGTTCTAATTTCCTAGAGAGTGATCATCGAAATTTATGAAATTATGACAAATTATTTGTCATAATTTCATAGTAATACAGATTATTGCTGTAATAGAATTGTTCATATCGAAATGAAGCGAGCGACAGATCACTTGAAAAAATATATTTATTGCCAGCCAATTTCGATTGTTTCCATTATAATTAGCAATGTAAATTATGAATAAAAAATTACGTTCTTTAATACTGAACAATGAAACCACAGTATTGTAATGGAAATTAATATAATTATGTTCACAAAAACATACTTTCGCTGAATTCTAAGACAGAATGACTGCGGGAATTATAGAATATATTCCGGGAATACCCTGAATTATAAAAACTTACCGAAAACATTTGTTGTAATCACTGAACAGAGTCTGAGCACTGCTTGGGTAATAAAACTAAACTTTTTTAACCATCCAAATCTATGCAATTTACAAATGGACGACACAAGTTGCTCAGACAACACAGTGAAAAGGAAAGATTTCAAACTCTAGAGGAATTTCTTAATTCTTTCACGGTTAATATCTTAAATAATAGATAGGAATTTTAAGGAGTTAACTTGTGGCGTCCCAATGTCATATTAGTGATCGCAGTTCTGTTGAAAAAATAAATAAATTGTTTGATGTATAACAATCTTTTAGTTTTACATTATTGTAAATGGTAAATGTATTTGTTCCGCTGGAAGTATTTTAAGTTAAATCTTGTTTTAATTTGTTTCAAAATACTTCATCGATCTAAATAAAAGGGCAAGTTTCCATAACTAATTTTTTGTGATCAGCGGTAATAACCGCTTTTTTTACGCTAAAAAAGCGCTTATTGATAAAACCCACCGTTATTTGGCGATTATAAAGCGATTATAAACGGTCCCGTTAATAAACGGTTAAAAACGATTATAATCGCTTTTTCCATAAAATATTTTTGCAAAAGCGATTATTAGCGCTTTAAAAGCGATAATAAATCGCGAATTAAAATTATTAGTGATAAAAAAACGCTTTTATTTTAGGGTTGTCGATTATTATCGCTCCGTAAGCGCTTTTCAAAAAAACGCTTATAAACCGTTTTTTGGACCGTTTTTAAAACGCTTTTAATCGACTATAAGCGATTATATTCACTAGGGAAAGTTCCAAATTAAAAAGCGCCTACTAATCGTTAAAAAAACGCTTTTTTATTTTAAGTTAATAAGCGGTTTAAATCGATTATAAAACGATTATAAGCGACAATAAGCGATTTTTTGAAATCTGCTAAAAAGCGATATTTTCACTATGATCAGCGCTTATAACCGCTTTTCTTGAAATTTTCCTACTGAAAAGCGTTTATAAGCGCTTATTTATTTGCTGTCTATAAGCGATTATAAACGATTATAAGCGCTTTTTTACGTATTTGAAACGAGGAAAAAATTGTCAGGTACGAGATATTATAAGCGATTATAAGTGATTATAAAGTATCGTAAATGTTATTGTCTTCAATTGTCGCTTATAAGCGATTATAAACGATGAAAAGCGCTTTTTGACGCATTTTAAAACTATGATCAAAATATGTTTTGATTTGATTTATTTGGGGTATATAAGCGATTATGTAAGCGGGGTATATAAGCGATTATAAACGATTATGAGCGCTTAATTTTTTACGTATTTGGAACGAGGACACAATTAACAACAAAATTACGCGATATTATAATAATAGTCCAGTTATTAATGGACATTTATGGAAATAAACCTGCAAATTTTCAGATACTCAAGAAACTTTGCACAGACCTTCCAAAAGGTATGAATAAACGATTTTCGGTTGGAGACATTTTTTTACCATGGGGAAAACCCAGGAGGGCCACGCCCATATTGATCCAATAATGTAACTGACCCTTTGCTTCTGAAAGTCGTAGAGACTTCAAAATAGGCTTAAACGAAGCCGCATATATGCATGTTTATATAGAAGTTATTGATCAACACATGGCCTAAAATCCTTACTTTTCGAGAAATTCGCCAAAAACCATTTTGGGCGTGGCGCTGAGCCCATTTTACTAACTTTTGATATGATCGTGATAGAGTCTTCGGATAGAGTGCAAAAGAACCGCAATTGGCATATTTATATATAACTTATGAAGAAACATGTGCTTTAAAGTGCTTACTTTTTCAGTTATTGGCGAAAAACTGATTTTCGGTTCCAGAAATCATGCAAAAATATGGGTATCTGGTAAATTGGGCTATGAAGGCCCTAGAGATTTTTGAATGGGTGCAAATTGTGCAAAATGGCCATGTTTATATACAACTTATGAAGCAATATGTACCCTAAAATGCTCACTTTTCGAGTTATTAACATAGAACGGGAGGCAAAAATGGCTGATATAACCAATTTTGCTCTATTTCATAAAAATTTTCTCTGGTTTTCCCCCAAATAACTCGAAAAGTGAGCATTTTAGGGTACATATTGCTTCATAAGTTGTATATAAACATGGCCATTCTGCACAATTTGCACCTATTCAAAAATCTCTATGGCCTTCATAGCTCAATTTACCAGATACCCATATTTTTGCATGATTTCTGGAACCGAAAATCAGTTTTTCGCCAATAACTGAAAAAGTAAGCACTTTAAGGCACATGTTTCTTCATAAGTTATATATAAATATGCCAATTGCGGTTCTTTTGCACTTTGTCCGAGGACTCTATCACGATTATATCAAAAGTTAGCAAATTGGCTCAGCGCCTCGCCCAAAATGGTTTTTGGCGAATTTCTCGAAAATTAAGGATTTTAGGCCATGTGTTGATCAATAACTTCTATATAAACATGCATATATGCGGCTTCGTTTAAGCCTATTTTGAAGTCTCTACGACCTTCAGAAGCAAAGGGTCGGTTACGTTATTGGGTCAATATGTGCGTGGCCCTCCTGGGTTTTCCCCATGGTAAAAAAATGTCTCCAACCGAAAATCGTTTATTCATACCTTTGGGAAGGTCTGTGCAAAGTTTCGTGAGTATCTGAAAATTTGCAGGTTCATTTCCATAAATGACTGGACTATAAGCGATTATAACTATAAGGTATTATAAATGACATAGCTCGGCGCGCTCATACTAAATCGCTCGCCCAAATTTTAAGAAAATTCTTGTGAAAAGGCCCTTTGGGTATGAAATTGATCTGAATCGATGTATTTTTGGACGCTAATTCCGAATCGCCCCCCATGACGTAGGGTAAAAATGCTTCCCTGGAGAGTTATAAGCAAAAAAAACCGTTTTGGTCACGTGACAGGCTAGTAAAACATGAATTCTAGGAAAGCTTGGGATTTTTTGCACATCTGCCAATATTTTCGCAGCAAATTGGAAATAAAAGATATATCTTTTGCCGTCATGACGATAATTTGCGTTTTGATTTTTAATAATTTGCGTTTTGATAAATTACAACCGCTTCTTAATCTTGAGTTAATTACATTTGTTTCACTATATGTTATATGGAAATATATGGTTACACTGTACACATTGACATAATATTTAGCGATCTATCTTAATCCTTGTTGCCAGAGAACTGAAAGTTTGCAACCACAAAAATTGTACAACGATGATAAGATGTTGGTAATAAGGAGAAGGAGAAGGAGAAGGAGAAGGAGAAGGAGAAGGAGAAGGAGAAGGAGAAGGAGAAGGAGAAGGAGAAGGAGAAGGAGAAGGAGAAGGAGAAGGAGAAGGAGAAGGAGAAGGAGAAGGAGAAGGAGAAGGAGAAGGAGAAGGAGAAGGAGAAGGAGAAGGAGAAGGAGAAGGAGAAGGAGAAGGAGAAGGAGAAGGAGAAGGAGAAGGAGAAGGAGAAGGAGAAGGAGAAGGAGAAGGAGAAGGAGAAGGAGAAGGAGAAGGAGAAGGAGAAGGAGAAGGAGAAGGAGAAGGAGAAGGAGAAGGAGAAGGAGAAGGAGAAGGAGAAGGAGAAGGAGAAGGAGAAGGAGAAGGAGAAGGAGAAGGAGAAGGAGAAGGAGAAGGAGAAGGAGAAGGAGAAGGAGAAGGAGAAGGAGAAGGAGAAGGAGAAGGAGAAGGAGAAGGAGAAGGAGAAGGAGAAGGAGAAGGAGAAGGAGAAGGAGAAGGAGAAGGAGAAGGAGAAGGAGAAGGAGAAGGAGAAGGAGAAGGAGAAGGAGAAGGAGAAGGAGAAGGAGAAGGAGAAGGAGAAGGAGAAGGAGAAGGAGAAGGAGAAGGAGAAGGAGAAGGAGAAGGAGAAGGAGAAGGAGAAGGAGAAGGAGAAGGAGAAGGAGAAGGAGAAGGAGAAGGAGAAGGAGAAGGAGAAGGAGAAGGAGAAGGAGAAGGAGAAGGAGAAGGAGAAGGAGAAGGAGAAGGAGAAGGAGAAGGAGAAGGAGAAGGAGAAGGAGAAGGAGAAGGAGAAGGAGAAGGAGAAGGAGAAGGAGAAGGAGAAGGAGAAGGAGAAGGAGAAGGAGAAGGAGAAGGAGAAGGAGAAGGAGAAGGAGAAGGAGAAGGAGAAGGAGAAGGAGAAGGAGAAGGAGAAGGAGAAGGAGAAGGAGAAGGAGAAGGAGAAGGAGAAGGAGAAGGACAAGGACAAGGACAAGGACAAGGACAAGGACAAGGACAAGGACAAGGACAAGGAGAAAGACAAGGAGAAGGACAAGAACAAAGACAAGGAGACAAGGACAAGGACAAGGAGACAAGGCCAAGGACAAGGAGACAAGGACAAGGACAAGGAGACAAGGCCAAGGACAAGGAGACAAGGACAAGGAGACAAGGACAAGGAGACAAGGACAAGGAGACAAGGAAAAGGAGACAAGGACAAGGAGACAAGGACAAGGACAAGGACAAGGAGACAAGGACAAGAGACAAGGAAAAGGAGACAAGGACAAGGAGACAAGGACAAGGAGACAAGGAGATAAGGAGACAAGGAGACAAGGAGACAAGGAGACAAGGAGACAATGAGACAATGAGACAAGGAGACAAGGACAAGGAGACAAAGACAATGAAACAAGGACAATGACAAGGAGACAAGCTAGGTGACAAGGACAAGGAGAAAAGGACAAATAGACAAGGCCAGGGCAAGTACACAAGGAGACAAGGACACAAGGACACAAGGACACAAGGACACAAGGACACAAGGACACAAGGACACAAGGACACAAGGACACAAGGACACAAGGACACAAGGACACAAGGACACAAGGATACAATGACACAAGGAGACACGGAGACAAGGAGACAAGGACACAAGGAGACAATGACACAAGGAGACAAGGAGACAAGGACACAAGGAGACAAGGAGACAAAGAGACAAGGACACAAGGACACAAGGACACAAGGACACAAGGACACAAGGACACAAGGACACAAGGAGACAAGGACACAAGGAGACAAGGACACAAGGAGACAAGGAGACAATGAAACAAGGAGACAAGGAGAAGGAAAAGGAGATCAAATGAGGTTATTCTCTTGCCGACACATGAACACAAAGTGCACATCTCTCAGTAACACTTCTACTAATACTTATAGCTATAATCTATATAGAACTAGTAACATGGTCGCCTTTCATCCGTTTACGAATACGTTTATGATACCGCGTGTTTCGGGATTTTCCGTGAGGCCGGGATTAAAACTGATTACGCGTACGATTTATTTAACTAGCAAGCCGTCGGCTAGAGAATAACAACAATTTGATATGATACTCCGTCTCCGTCTCCGTCTCCGTCTCCGTCTCCGTCTCCGTCTCCGTCTCCGTCTCCGTCTCCGTCTCCGTCTCCGTCTCCGTCTCCGTCTCCGTCTCCGTCTCCGTCTCCGTCTCCGTCTCCGTCTCCGTCTCCGTCTCCGTCTCCGTCTCCGTCTCCGTCTCCGTCTCCGTCTCCGTCTCCGTCTCCGTCTCCGTCTCCGTCTCCGTCTCCGTCTCCGTCTCCGTCTCCGTCTCCGTCTCCGTCTCCGTCTCCGTCTCCGTCTCCGTCTCCGTCTCCGTCTCCGTCTCCTTTTTTGAATTCGATTGTTTAGGGCTAGGGCTCGGGTTAGGGTTATTATTATGGTTGTTAGGGTTGGGATTAGGGTTTATGTAAAACCGTTTTGTACGGCTGCAAAACTATAAAAACCTTGTATCACGTCGTGACCCCCATCGTTACCTGGGGACCCCAGGCTATTATGTTTCATAAAGAATAAAGATTCGGTGGAATGACAGGCTGAGCGCCGCCCAATAACCCCCATCGCCGTTTCACTATACCCCTGTAGAGTTTCTACGATACAGGGGAGCCGCGCACCTGTGCGCGGCGGGTCATACAACGTATGACAATAAAAACCAAAGTCACATGAAATTTTTGGGCGAGCAAATCAGCAAATTAGTAAAAGCCAGTTCGGCAAGGCCCAATAATGCATTTTGCTGCGATCTACGTGGTTGCGAGAAGAATTACCTATTTGATGCGCGGCGCAGTCCAGATCCAGTCTAGTAGTGCATCGCTCTACAAGTAATTGTTCTACTTTATTGTAAATCCCAGAGTGGTGTTTGGCAATTAGAAAAATTGATCGTGCGTGGTTTACCCGCGGCAAAATTTTTGTTGAAATTCTTGTTAAAATTCTGCACGCCTAATATAAACAATTATAACGTGCGTCTTACCTGGGGACCTCAGGCTATTATGTTCATAATAGAGATTCGGCGGAATGACAGGCTAAGCGCCGCCCAGTAACGTGCGTCAAATACCACTCTGGGATACAATAAAGTAGAACAATTGCTTGTAGCGCGATGCACTACTGGGCTGCGCCGCGCATCAAATAATTATAATCCTTCTCGCAACCACGTAGATTGCGGCAAAATGCCGAGCTGGCTTTTACTAATAAATTCGCTCGCCCAAAAATTTCATGTGACTTTGGTTTTATTGTCATACGTTGTAAGACCCGACGCGCCGCGCACAATTGCGCAGCTCCCCCTGTAATTGTATCGTAGAAACTCTACAGGGGTATAATGAAACAACGATGGGGGTACAAGGTTTTTATAGTTTTGCAGCCGTAAAAAACGGTTTTACATAAACCCTAATCACAGGAGGAGCAATGCGTGGGCGCGATTGCAGCAGTTAGTGCCCGTTTGTAGCAGTCAGTGCCCGTTTGTAGCAGTTAGTGCCAGTTTGTGGCAGTTAGTGCCAGTTTGTAGCAGTTAGTAGCAGTTTGTAGCAGTTTGTGGCAGTTTCTTTGCACTTTGCTCCTCCTGCGTAATCCCAACCTAAACGACCATAATATATATAACCCCGAAGCTATCCGATACCCTTACCACAACCCTAACCCGAGCCCCGGAGCCCTAGCCCTAAACAATCGAATTCAAAAAGGAAAAGGAGACGGAGACGGAGACAGAGACGGAGACGGAGACGGAGACGGAGACGGAGACGGAGACGGAGACGGAGACGGAGACGGAGACGGAGACGGAGACGGAGACGGAGACGGAGACGGAGACGGAGACGGAGACGGAGACGGAGACGTTACCTGGGGACCTCCGGCTATCGCGTAATTTTTTCCTTTTCACCCTTTTGAAAAAAGGCAATAGTGAAAGGTTACGAATGGAGGTTTTTGCAGAAAAACGTGGATTTTGGAGAACGAGATAGGTGGGTTTAAATATGTCGTGTGTTCGTTCGTTACCATGCAACGAAGAAGTTGGGCGCGCGCGAGGATTGCTTGCGGAGATGTGATGTATAGATAGCCTGTGATCTATGAATGCGCGGCGCGACTGTGTATATGATGCATGTAATGTATAATATTACTATTAGGTAATACACCCAATTTGTACGTGGCACGCGTAGTGTATTGATGTGTACACGAGTATATATAATTGATTCACGATGTCAATCCTTCGCAGCTCGGTGAGGCACAGTGGTGACTGGTGCATCTCGCCGATCTACCGAAGGTAGAGAAGCGTTGGTTGCGAGAAGCGTTGGTTGCGAGAAGCATTATTTGATGCGCGCGCGACCCAGTAGTGCATCGCGCTACAAATATATAATAGTTTACCTTTGCTGATAATTTCTTGAATTACAGATACAAGTTAAGTTCTACGGCAATTGAACTGAATTTCAAGTGTTTCCCGTATTTGATGCATAATTGATCAATATTATTATCATGAAGATTGAAGTGAGCTGATTGGAGCTTATAGTTATACTTAAATTTATAGTAAATGTGAAATGGAAATCTAGCGTCCGCCAAAACGAAACAACGGGCGCAATTCTTGTTGTTGTTAATTGTGTCCTCGTTCCAAATACGTAAAGAATTAAGCGCTCATAATCGTTTATAATCGCTTATATACCCCGCTTAGATAATCGCTTGTATACCCCAAATAAATCAAATCAAAACATATTTTGATCATAGTTTTAAAATGCGTCAAAAAGCGCTTTTCATCGTTTATAATCGCTTATAAGCGACAATTGAAGACAATAACATTTACGATACTTTATAATCACTTATAATCGCTTATAATATCTCGTACCTGACAATTTTTTCCTCGTTTCAAATACGTAAAAAAGCGCTTATAATCGTTTATAATCGCTTATAGACAGCAAATAAATAAGCGCTTATAAACGCTTTTCAGTAGGAAAATTTCAAGAAAAGCGGTTATAAGCGCTGATCATAGTGAAAATATCGCTTTTTAGCAGATTTCAAAAAATCGCTTATTGTCGCTTATAATCGTTTTATAATCGATTTAAACCGCTTATTAACTTAAAATAAAAAAGCGTTTTTTTAACGATTAGTAGGCGCTTTTTAATTTGGAACTTTCCCTAGTGAATATAATCGCTTATAGTCGATTAAAAGCGTTTTAAAAACGGTCCAAAAAACGGTTTATAAGCGTTTTTTTGAAAAGCGCTTACGGAGCGATAATAATCGACAACCCTAAAATAAAAGCGTTTTTTTATCACTAATAATTTTAATTCGCGATTTATTATCGCTTTTAAAGCGCTAATAATCGCTTTTGCAAAAATATTTTATGGAAAAAGCGATTATAATCGTTTTTAACCGTTTATTAACGGGACCGTTTATAATCGCTTTATAATCGCCAAATAACGGTGGGTTTTATCAATAAGCGCTTTTTTAGCGTAAAAAAAGCGGTTATTACCGCTGATCACAAAAAAATAGTTATGGAAACTTGCCAATAAAAGCACAAGTGATACGTTTGTACATTTTAATGGGCTCCTCGTGCAGAAATGCATGAGTATCTTCCTCCTGACACTAATTGTGTGAGCGTTTCCAGGTAACTGGCTATAGCTATCCCGTGAATAGAGGCTTGTATTACCTTACTCGGGAATATTATGACTGGGATAAAGTGGTGGGTTTTGGAAAATTCCGCCATATTTTTCCCGGTCATTAATTTTCCCAGTCATAAATTAACCCGCTATAATGTTCCCGAGTAAGGTAAACTAATAGTTATAGTAATACATTTTGATGCTTGGTGGGTTTTGGAAAATTCCGCCATATTTTTCATGGTCATTAATTTTCCCAGTCATAAATTAACCCGCTATAATATTCCCGAGTAAGGTAAACAATATTATACATTTATAAATGAATCGGGCACTCAGTGAATGAGTTATATCATTATCATAAACCCACACATTTATAACGAAGTTGAAAAGTGTGCCAAGCAATTTAATACATCTAATGTTTCCACTGTGTTCCTTCAAGTTGGGGGAAATGATGTTGAAAATTTGATCCTAGACTCTGACATAAAACGCATATTTGAAGACATTTATGACCTTATAATCCTAACAAAACAGGTTTTTCCTGTAGCTAAGATTAATTTCTTTTCACTTGTCCCTAGGAAGGCAAGTTATCGTACACATATTAGAAATATGCATAAGTTTAATGATTTATTAAGTGAGATGTGTAAGAAAGAAAGTATTAGATTTGTTGACATTTTCTCTTTTTTCCTTAAGAAGACCCCTACTATGTGGCTTTTAGATTTTAATCTGTTTAACAGGGATGGTATCCATCTTAATCCTGTTGGAACCAGTGTGTTAGCCAAAGTTCTTATTGGCGTTGCTAACCAACCAAGGTAGTCATTTTATAACATGATAAACTTAGAGAATTCGGAGAATTCTTTCATTTTTAATGAGCATCATAGCCTAACAATGCTCTCATATTTGTTCTCATATTTATTGATAAAATTTTGATTCATTAACTTCTTGCTTCTTTAACAGAGTATAATCAGTACATATTTTTCCCGTTTCCTTCTAAAGTTTTAAACTAATTTATGGGAGTCACGTTTTTACAACACAGAACAGTGATTGGTCTATATTCTCCCAAAGTCAAATGCAATGCTAAATTGAATGTAGATTCAATTACCACTATAGAGAAAAGTGCTATTTTAAAGCTGATTTATGGATTGATGATTGTTGTATATGTGTATATGATCTGTCTGTTATTGGCGGGGGCCATTGAAACAGCAAGTGAATACTCAGACCAAACATTTCGTATGCATCGCTCGTACAAGATCGGACTACAACTGACAAATGACTGGGACTACCTTATGAACAGTGCAAATCTTGTAGTCCTCATGATCATCTATTCAAAGAAACAGAATGGAATAGCCCTATGGATAGTAAAGTATGGTTGTCCCAGACGTTATTCTTCCGCTAAGTGTAGTGGACATCAGTTCCTTAGTAACATGTTCACCATCTGGACGACCATTCTAAACTTAGTTTTGCTTGTAATCTGCAATACGAGCATACTTAACCCGGGTCCAGATAATAACAATAACCTCAGTCATCTAAAGGTAATGTACCAAAATTTGAGAGGGCTTGTCCCCTTTAGTGGCCTAGCATCTAAAAACATGCCACTGGATGCTGGTAAACTACTGGAGCTCCAATCTAAGATCTATGAAGACAAGCCTGATGTTATTGTTCTTACTGAGACTTGGCTTTCAAAAGAGCACCTGGACAATGAGATCCTCCCTGATAGCATCTACAAGATATATCGGAAGGATAGATCAAAAAGATCCCACCCCCCGGATCCTGATAACCCAAATAAGTTTCGAAGGAAGGGGGGTGGAGTCCTTATTGCAGTCAAGACTGGCATCAGTATTGAAAATGACAAGATTGATGTCAGCTCTAGGGCTGAAATGATTTCAGTCAGCCTAAAATCAAACATTACATGCTACTGCATAACTGCCTGCTATAGGGTTGGCACCCTAGGCGAAAAAAATTTTAATGAAATTGAGAAACACCTCAGAAATGTGGTAAGCCGGAGAAAGTTTAAGGCCCACTTTGTAGTTGGGGACTTCAATCTACCTGAAGTTAACTGGTCAGACGGTGTGTCCCCCACACTTCTTGGTGGCCGTTTTATAGATCTGTTTAATGACCTAGGCTTAACACAAATGATAAACCAACCCACTCATGAGAAAGGGAAGGTCCTCGATCTTCTCCTCTGTAATATGATAGGTGTTGTTGAAAATTCGGTGGTCCTGGGAAAAAATGAGATATGCTCCTCAGATCACTTTGGGATAACCTTTAATGCTAAAATGAAGTTTAGAAAGAAGGTTATCAAACGAAAAATCCTAAATTACAAAAAAGCAGACTGGATCGGCCTGAACAATGATCTGAAATCAGTTAGATGGGATGATCACCTTAACTGTGATGCAGAAACAGGATGGTTCCGTTTTAAGAAAATCCTATTCCATCACATACACCACCGAATCCCAACTATTAGGATATCAGATAAGGATCAGCCACCCTGGTTTGACTCTGACACCTATCAGCTGTGTCTCAAAAAAGAAAAACTACGAGTCAAATCTAAAAGATCATGCCTAGCAGAGGACTATGAAAAGTTCTCACAATGTAGAAAAGATTTTCAAAATTTGGTCGACCAAAAAATGATATCAAATTTGAATGATGATGATGATTCAGCTCTTATATCAAAGAAATTCTGGACACACGTCAAATCGACATCAAAATCTACTCGCATACCAGGAACAGTAAACTATAACGGCAGATTTAGAAACAATCACTTAGACCAAGCTGAAATGTTCAATGAATATTTTACAGAACAGTTTTCTGAAGCGAGTAACTATGATATTGATATTGATTATAGTAATGACTCAGTAAACGATATTGAGTTCAGTACCAGCAGAATCCGAAAAATTCTAAAAGATGTCAATGTTAATAAAGCTGCTGGTCCAGATGGTATCCATGGCAAAATTTTAAAGAACTGTAGAGATAGTATTGCATACCCACTCTCGAGCCTTTTTAAAATCTCTTATAATATAGGTCAGATACCATCTGAATGGAAATTCGCTAACGTAGTACCTGTGCATAAGAAAGGCCCCAAAACTTTAGTTGAAAATTATCGGCCAATCTCTCTCACAAGCCTTACAATGAAAATTTTTGAAAAAATAGTGAGAGATGAACTGTTGGCAAAATGCCAGCATAAAATACATGACAACCAGCATGGTTTTCTTCCTCAGAGGTCTTGTACTACACAAATGGTCGGGTATATAGACTGTCTTTCACTGTCTATTAACGATAATATCAGAACTGATGTTGTATACTTTGACTTTGCCAAGGCCTTTGACTCAGTTAACCATGATGTCATCCTAAAGAAATTAAAATCGGAATTTGAAATTGATGGTACACTGTTGAAGTTCATTATGAACTATCTCAAAGACCGTAAACAGTGTGTTATAATTGGGGGATCCCAATCAGAACAAAAGAATGTCCAATCAGGAGTTCCCCAAGGCTCCATTTTAGGACCTCTGTTTTTTGTACTCTTTATTAATGACATGTCAGAATGCGTAAGTGAAGGTACAAAAATTGCCCTGTACGCTGATGACACCAAAATATGGCGTAAAATTGTGGCTGGAGGGACCATGAGATCCTACAAGCAGATATAGATGCCCTGCATTGCTGGGCAGTAAGAAACAAAATGAAGTTTCACCCCAATAAATGTAAGGTACTCTCTATATCAAGCAAATTGAGCGAAAAAGGAATTTTGAGTTTTTTCCCCTTTCAGCTCTTTGTCTACACCCTAGATGGAACGGCCCTAGACTTCGTCCAGAGTGAAAAAGACCTTGGGGTCTTTGTTAGAACAGACCTTAAGTGGGAGGAGAACATAGTCAACCTTTGTACGAAAGCTAGTTCTCGTCTAGGTCTAATGAAAAGAACTCTACGGTTTATTAAGGACCGTAAACAAAAACGGGCATTCTATCTAGCACTGGTAAGGAGCCTTTTCGAAAACTGCAGTGTTGTCTGGAGACCAACAAGTGTTGTCTTGAATAACAAAGTTGAAAACATTCAGCGCAGAGCAGTTAAGTGGATCCTTGGCGAACAGGATCATCACTATAATGACTTAGAATACTTGGCTCGATTAAGAGAGCTAGACATGTTGCCAATGGAGCTGAAGTTTGAATACACAGACTTACTATTATTCCATCAGATATACAATGGTCAATCTGTTCTGAAGCTCCCACCTTATTTAACCCCGATAACAACCAGTGAACAGGGTAGGTTGCGTTCAAACATAAGGCAACCCTCGAGATATAATGAAGTTGATACATCTCAAATGCCTGATATCAACCAGAGGCGACAGAACAGACACGACCACCTTTCCCTGAAGTGTACTGTGGAAGCAAAAGCTCACTCCTTTAAGAGAAGCTTCTTCTTCAGAACACACAGTGTCTGGAATGACCTACCAACTGACCTTAAAGAGATAAGTGATGCCGGAACTTTTAAGGCAAACCTGGCAAAACACTTGTGGGACAAATTGATAGACCCTGACTAAGTTAATGAGTGCAAATGATATTTATATGTGGGCCCCCGCCACTGATAGATCGGTCACGATACTGAATATAACAACTATAATATAAAAATAAATTTATTAAATAACATTTACGTTATGTCGCCATGATTTGACCCTAGTGCAGTCCTCAGTAAATCTACTTAACTGGATTACGCGAACTTTATATCAGAATGTAATCTTGCTTTTCAGCGCTGTGTGATGATATGCACGCAATTTTTCGCGCATTATGAGTCAAGTCATGGATACATTATGTAACACTATACTATTTATTTTGATAATTCTAAATTTGCGCGTTTTAGATACATTTTGTGTGTTTAGATGGAGGTGGTGTTAGTGAGTCTGGGAGTAGAACTATTACTTGTAATACGTATACCCCCAGAACTTGTACCACTTAACCATGCTTTTAGTATTTATACAATATGGACTACAACTTTTACCCAACAAAATGCCTCATGATAATAATGTCGTATATTTTTAATTCTCTTTGCTGTATTGTATAATGTACTATTTGTAAAAGTTTCAAATCAAATCAAATCATGTAGTAACCCACGTACTGTAAAGCATAATTTCCGTGGTCATTGACCCATTTCGTTGAAAAATGGATTCCGAATATTTCCATAAATAAATAAATCCGCAATACAACTTGAAAACCACGTGGCAGCAAACTAAAAAACTTCGTCAGAGCCTTGTCTGACCCTTTTCTCGCTTAAACATTTAAACGCTTTACGAATATAGAAAAATATTGAATTCACAGAACTGTTGAGCTATACAATATTCGTTGTCATAGCATTCACTCGTCAAACTGAATTACATGGTAATATACTTGTTGTAATATACTTGTTTGCTATACTTATATATATATATAATAGTACATTTTCTGAAATTCAGTTCATCTGGCCTAATTACGATGCCCCTGAACAATTAAATGATTCTAAAATGGCAAACAAGATTGGATCACGTGTTCTCCTTCATGTATTTACATACAATGTGGAGATCGAGCAGCCCTGTATTTAGTTTTTACTTTTTTACTATTCCGCATTTCACTAATGAACTGGTAGTGGTGCAAGAAAGACCCAAGTTAATACTTTGTAAAAGTTAAGAACGGCAAATTACTTTATATTTGATACAAGAGAAACGCCATTTTCGGACGTGAGGAGAGTTAGGACTCCTCCGACTACATTAAATTAATAGTCCGAGACGAAACGGAATCTCGTTAGCTTTTCGTGTTAAAAGCGATTTCTCGACGGTTATCACCTCTCTAGATGATTCTTAAAACATTTGGACTTCATGGCAAGGTTGAAATACATGCAATGAGGGCGTTTTCGGCCACACCCTTTTTCAGGGTTTCGCGGTCACTCGAATTATTGTATTTCAGCCCAGGAAGGTCTTAAAGACTATTCCGATACACCAAAATGTGCCTAATAGCCTCATTTATATACAACTTATGAAGCAACATATACCTTAAAATGCTTTGTTTCGGAAATATGGCCGAAAAACGGTTTTTGGCTTGACGCAGTTCATAATTTCCGTGATTTTTGGCATTTCCGCCTAGGAAGGTCGTAGAGACTATTCTGATACACCAAAATGTGCCTAATAGCCACATTTATATACAACTTATGTAGCAACATATACCCTAGAAGGCTTATTTTCGGAAATGTGGCTGAAAAACGGATTTTTGTCGAGCAAACAATGACAATATTCACAAATGGGCTATTGGACTGTTAACTAGAGCAACATGAGCAACACAGCATTTGTCACAAGATGTAAGATGACTCACTTTGTGTCCAGAAACACCTACAAAAATTGGAGAATGATCTACTTTATTGGGCATCTCTTTTAATGGGCCAGGCCAGCAGCATATTTGTGTCTTACGAAATGGCAATTTTTCAAAATTACGGTTTCTTTAGTAA
This sequence comes from Bolinopsis microptera, assembly GCF_026151205.1. Classification (NCBI taxonomy): domain Eukaryota; kingdom Metazoa; phylum Ctenophora; class Tentaculata; order Lobata; family Bolinopsidae; genus Bolinopsis; species Bolinopsis microptera. The sequence goes on along the minus strand of NC_087075.1, from coordinate 5,941,844 downwards.
AGGTCAATGGGTCAGTTGCAAACAGCAAATTGTTCGCAATTGCCGACTTATGCACATCATATACTCAAAAACGCTCACATTAGGAGTCATTAGTAAATAACTAATACATGATTTGTGAAAACTCCAACAATTTTTCCTTGGTACCAATTTAAATAAAATGTGTGACGTGCCAGACCAAAATTCAACTTCAAACTTTTTATTTATTCATGCCATGAAACCATGATATATGTTCCATGAATACCGGACCTAAAATAAATCGGCACTGGATCCGGGCTTGATTGACGCTTGACCACTGACCAGTATAAGTACCCCACTTTATAATCATAATTGACTTCACTGCCTCGACCAATATTGGTCTGTAATCCCTGGATTGAGAACCCTGCTAATGCTATTCTGCCAAGTAACCTTAATCTGAAGTTCTAGAATTACAGTTCTAATCTTCTAATGTTCTAGTATTTGTGCCCATGCCCCAGATAAGATCTCGAGGCAGCTCACAGCTGTAATAACAGAAGAAATAGCCAGTCACCACTTGATTAAAAAACGAGGGAATGACAGTTGACACACATTATCAAACGATGGGAAAATCTATGCGACTGAAAAAAAGAATATGGGGTCATTCTGAAGTGGGAACCAGACCACTGCGGTATTATAAGAAATTAGCTAAATTAAATTGCGGCCAACAAATCTCAATCCAGGGATTACAGACCAACATTGGTCGAAGCAGCGAAATCAATCATAATTAAAAAGTGGGGTACTGGTCAGCGGTCAAGCAACAATCTGATCCGGATCCAGTGCCGATTTATTTTAGGTCTGGTATTCTTGGTACATATATTAAAGTCACTATTGTGACGGTACATTAGAACTAGACAGAAACAAAGTGTGAAGGGCCTGAACGGAACCCCTCGGTTTCAATTCCTTGTTTAACACTGCCGTACAGCAAGGACATTCGCCGGGTTCTCCAAGGATGGGCACATAACTCATTATGGTTTCATGGCATGAATAAATAAAAAGTTTGAAGTTGAATTTTGGTCTGGCACGTCACACATTTTATTTAAATTTTTACCAAGGAAAAATTGTTGGAGTTTTCACAAATCATGTATTAGTTATTTACTAATGACTCCTAATGTGAGCGTTTTTGAGTATATGATGTGCATGAGTCGGCAATTGCGAACAATTTGCTGTTTGTAACTGACCCATTGACCTTTACTAAAGAAACCGTAATTTTGAAAAATTGCCATTTCGTAAGACACAAATATGCTGCTGGCCTGGCCCATTAAAAGAGATGCCCAATAAAGTAAATCATTCTCCAATTTTTGTAGGTGTTTCTGGACACAAAGTGAGTCATCTTACATCTTGTGACAAATGCTGTGTTGCTCATGTTGCTCTAGTTAACAGTCCAATAGCCCATTTGTGAATATTGTCATTGTTTGCTCGACAAAAATCCGTTTTTCAGCCACATTTCCGAAAATAAGCCTTCTAGGGTATATGTTGCTACATAAGTTGTATATAAATGTGGCTATTAGGCACATTTTGGTGTATCAGAATAGTCTCTACGACCTTCCTAGGCGGAAATGCCAAAAATCACGGAAATTATGAACTGCGTCAAGCCAAAAACCGTTTTTCGGTCATATTTCCGAAACAAAGCATTTTAAGGTATATGTTGCTTCATAAGTTGTATATAAATGTGGCTAATAGGCACATTTTGGTGTATCGGAATAGTCTTTAAGACCTTCCTGGGCTGAAAAACAATAATTCGAGTGACCGCGAAACCCTGAAAAAGGGTGTGGCCGAAAACGCCCTCATTGCATGTATTTCAACCTTGCCATGAAGTCCAAATGTTTTAAGAATCATCTAGAGAGGTGATAACCGTTGAGAAATCGCTTTTAACACGAAAAGCTAACGAGATAGCCTTTTAGAACGGTTGGGATCCGACTATAATTCCTTCTGTATGTTTAATCATTCAGGTTGATACGGTAGAGAAACTGTCGTGGAGTGCTGTAGTGTTGGACACCAGGGATCTCATGACACTTGGTCCGGGGCAACATCTGAACGACGTCATCGAATGCTCGAGAAATCATGTAGGTTTATAACCTACTAGGACGCGCGCCGAGTTGAACTCGTCGACGGTCCTGATATATGGAACAAATATATGGAACAAATATTTTACGAGTATCACCCGTTAAGAGAAATTGTGTGTGGGGGTTAAATGAGGAGCTGTACATGATCAATACAGCGAAGCTTCGGGCGAAGAAAATGTGGTATAACACCTTAACTGTCGCTAGCCTTAGTACTTGATCCTTCGGTTTCCTGTTATGTAAGTGCCGGTTACAGCGTAACTAGGTATGTAGCCATGGTTGTCCGAAGACCGAAGTAAAGCATAAGGGTGGTAATTTCAATTGATGGCCATGCTGCAGCGTAGCTAAAACAGCAAATAAATAAATAAAATAATAGCTCCTCCGAACTCCAACTCCAGTCCTTGTTCTCCTCCCTCCACCTCTTCCTCCTTTTCCTCGTCCTTCTTTTCCTCGTCCTCCTCAATACTGCATTTCAACCAGAGATTCTCCGATCTGCTGCAGTCATGGTTTATGAAGCGGGCCTCACATTCCATAATGCTAGTTGTCCACTCATCACACTGCACATCGTCTACCAATATGGGAGGGTCCTTCAAAAATTCATAAATGTGGTATGGAATGTAGTTGTCGTTCTGTGGCTCACTTCCCCATGCCTCAGCGTATTTGTATCCCAGATACTGGCAGGACAGATTAGCAGCGTGGTCGTTAAAAGAGTCATCACAAACAGTGCCAGTTTGCGAAACTTCCGGGTTGTTTCTGTCTCGGAGAGTTACAAGGATGAGTCCCTCAAATCCGTAAGAGAGTGCATCGTCTTGGTACTTCATCAGGTAGGCTTGTTCGAACTCCCATGCTGGTTCCGGGCTGTTGCTAGCACACCTTAACCACAGATTCTCATTACTGCTACAGTCGTGTCCTTCCAATACGTCAGCTTCACAGTCCATTATGTTGGCTTTGCTTTCATCACAATATACGTCATCCACCAATATATCTATGTTGTACTCCTCCAGGATACTAGCAGGGATAAATTGTCTGCCGCTCCCCCACTCCTCAGCGTATTCGTATCCAAGGTACTGGCAAGATAGATTTGCTGCGTGGTCATTAAATTTGTCATCACAGACAGTACCACTACCAGATAGCCATTCGTCAGTCTCATGTTCTGCACTTTGATCACTAAAGTAGACAACCAGCAGACCTTCTCTCCCCTTCTCTATCTCTTGTGTTCTGGTATTCAGGAAGTAAAGACCTGCTCCAATCAGCTCCGGGTCTCTGCTGTTGTCATCACTTTCGAAACATTTGAAGGCCCAGACAGAATTAGCCTCATAATTTTCGGCACAGTGATTGAATAATCCATAGGCCGAGGCGTAGATGCAGGGGAACTCATGCAACTTTTCATTTGGGAATATTTCATTAGCAGGTAATACAACACTGTATTCTGCAGAGTTACACATATCCTGGATGACACTACTCGCATTATATGCAGTAATCAGTAAGGTGAACATCTCGTCTCCTATTTCTGCAAGAAGTAGACTATACCCGCTATCTTGATCTTCCAACGAGTGCCACCTGCTTGGCACCACAGCTTCATTTTCAGCGTCAACAAAGGTTAACACAACTATTACCTGTACCAACGCTAGTATTTGTCGCATTGCTACCTAATAGTAATAAAGTAATATTAATAAGTAATTTTGTATCATTTTGATATAAAATCCCGCTATTTTTTTCAAAGCGTGTGAATATCTAAATAATGTCGGCAGTTGAAATCAGAAAAGAAAGTATGTCAAATTATTCGTTAATTTATAATTATAAAGTCAAAGAGTTTTGGTAAATGTTTTGACTAAAGTCAAAGATTGGAATTGGGTTAAAGTTAGGGTTCATCAAAAGATTTTACTCTTCTCAGTGGGAGGTTAATCTAAAATACATAGATAATCGACGTTAAAGATTCAAACCTTACGTCGGAATCTGACGTTAAATAAATTATCGTAAAGACCCAGCTCTGATAAGATAGAGCGGAACTGAATAATAAAAATGTCGTGGTTCTCCCTCATCAATGTCAACCTTCTATAAGTAAGTTATCTTGAGCAAGAGCTAGTGCAATTCAGGTGCAAACAATGCAGGGGAGGGCGTTGCACGTGCAAACAATGAGTAGGGCGCTGCACCTGGGTTTTATAGAACTTCCAGCTGACTACTCACTCCACATGACACGAGGAGTTAGAAGACAATACGGCACGTTTTTATTCAGAAACTTCCCCGCTCTGCAATCCTTCAATATTCTAAATAAAATTTATTTCAGTTGCTCCGAGTCCTTGGGGACCATTGTGAACTCCACACTTCACGTGCTTTCTTATTCTAGGTCGGATTAGAATTTGTATGGCGCAAGGTGAAGGAGTGATATTGATAAGACAATACGGCACGTTTGTATTACTTTTCCAATTAGCAGCTTTAAATTCTAAATTTAATTAATTCGCTCTGATTCTTCAATATTCCAAATAATTATGGTAATAAAACGAAACTTGTAGGTTTGGGGCCATTTTGTCATACGTTGTAGACGTAGTGTCTGAAGTGCGCGGCTGTATCGTATTCACGATACACTTACTGAAACGACAATGGGGTCACGACGTGATATAAGGGCCATCTACTTATTATTATATATAAAAGGGCCGGCCCTAGGGAGGGGTGGTTTTGGAATTTCGGACAAATCCGGACATGGGACAGGGGGAGGGGTTTTTTTAACATCCGGACGTCTGGAAATCTTGGCAGAATTAACGAAAATGGAAAAAGTCACATTTATTTCATCTCTTTGAGTTTTATTTCAACTCTTTGAATTTTATTAACAATGAATTATAGTTCGTTTTATTTGGGATGATGATTAATCACTCAACCATCTACACTCTACTGTCACGTGACTTCTTCAACCCGTTCTCTAGCTGGCCCTGAACGATTATTCAAAACCCTGAAATTCTAATCTGAGCTCAACCCTAACCCTAACCCAATCCTTAACAAAATCATATGCTGAAATCCTAACCCTAACGAGAAATTATACTAACTTCCCTATACTATTAATATTATACTATACTATTATATTATACGGTCATTTTAACCCTATGTCATGGGGGTGATTCGGAATTAGCGTCCGAAAATACATCTGACATCGATTGAAGTTGGTTTCAACCTACCAGTACCATATTTGTTCCAATCAGGACCGTCGAGTCCGTCGACGAGTCCAACTCGGCGCGCGTCCTGGTAGGTTGTAAACCTACATGCTACAACACCCGTTAACTTTAAGTTATGTCGAGCGTTTTTTTCTTGAATACAAATAAAATCTTGATGTCAGAATGTATTTTGTATCGCTCTTGGCCACCTCTGCTTGTCTCACGTTGCAAATGCAACCTCACCTTCGGGGCCATGAGGTGGGGACCTGCGCTTCGCACGTGTCCGCCCAGTACAGGCTCGCTTAACACGATCTCAATAATTCAACTGTTCATAATCATTGTTAACAACTTATGACGTGATTCAGATCCTCCAGTCTTAGTCTCACCAGTTGACGAATGTTAATGTTGTATAGTTACTCGTCTAAATTTCTTCGAAGTAGCGCGCGCCGCGCGCTACTTTCTTCTCGAAATGTTGCCCGAAATATTGCCCGAGGGAAGTGCTACAAAGTAGCGCGCGCGCCGGGCTAGTCCATTAACAATAGACAATCTCACCGGAATAAGAATCTAAGATATAATAAGAATCTAAGATATAATAGTTAATTTAATAGCAAGCTAGGTATTATATTAGGGTAATTGCAATTAGGGTTATTGTAATAATTAGGGTAATTGTAATAATTAGGGTAATTGTGTCTTTAAATGCATATTATTCATAAAGGCAGCTTCTCCTCGCGTCTCATTTCATGCGGTTAAATTGGTGCTCAGTTTAATCGGTGGATTTTGCATCAACGGTGATCATTCGACGGGTGATACCTTGTCATACGTTGTATGACCCGCCGCGCACGAAGTGCGCGGCTCCCCCTGTATCGTCAAAACGATAAAAGTGTGAAACGACCGTGAAACGACCGTGGGGGTCGCAACGTGATACAAGTGATACCCGTCTAAAATCTCAACCTAGAGCACCTCAGAATTTGGAGCACATGTACTCGTAGTTATAAACCTGAAATGATCATTTAAGACACACGATGATCATTTAACATACATGTTATTTATTGAGAATTATGTAGTGTAACACGATGGAAGTATTTTAAGCGGGCATATCCTGTCCAAACCCAGGATGCACGGCATAAAGAATTTGTTTTAACTTGTTTGTATGAAAAGCATCAATACATGTTATTCATTGAGCTAGTACCCTCAAAGTCAATTTTAAGTCTTCTGATTGCAGTATAAATCGTTTTATTGCCTATAAGTATAGGCATAGCAGCTGATAGATTTTGCATCAACGATCATCCTCAGCCGTGATTTAAAGCATAAAGATGCGACAAAAATAATTTTTGGTCGATCCAGTTATTATAGAAATAGAATTTTGTATCTAAGTCTAACGATATGATGAACCGATTGTCATTTGTATTGATCCTTATTTTAATTCTAATTATCTACAATATTATTATCTACAATTCTAATTATCTACAATATGTGCAGCAGATGAAATGATGTTTAACTTTAAAGCGTTGCTACTGTTGGGAGCTTTTATGTTTTAGAGTCACCTTCTCGTTAGTGAGACTGAGATCACGTAAGTAAAAAACCTGTTTCCCTAATGTTATTGTTTATATATTATAGAGGTTAGCTACTCTGTATTACTATTACATGGCTAATTAATTATTTAATTACTTACTAACCTACTTATTTATCTACGTGGACTTAAAAATTGTACTAGTTATCTTTAACAAGTCTGAAACACAATTATACTAATTATAGGATACTGAGAAGTTTAAGTTTATTTATAAAATAAGCTTTATCTTTTGCACCGTCACGCGAGCAATAATTTGTTTTACGAATCGATATGATTGTGTTTATTATTTAGTATTTATGTTGTAGCGCGATGCACTACTAGTACTGGGTCGCGCGAGCGCATCCAATAATGCTTCTCGCAACCACAGATCGGCGAGATGCGAAGGATTGACATCGTGAATCAAGTATTTATGCTTTCATTTATTCAGGGAAAGAATATATCAACTGTGACACGGAAAACTGTGAAGCTGATCTTAGGTTTCGATTCAGTGACTTTGATATTGAAATAAAATACCAAAGAAATCCCGTCGCAGGATCATATAAAATACATTTCTACAATGATTTAGGTATGGGTACGACTACGATATTGATAAAGTCTTAAGTCTACCTTAATCATGCACCCTATTTTAATTTTATAGTGTAGGCTCAATTTGTTTCATACAGTTCCATCGCTCATCGATCATTTTCCACGGACAAATAAGAAGATACAAACGCATTATTATGCCAAATCAGGTTACAATTGCTTCAATTACAAATCAACTTATCATGATAATGGCAAATGGATAATGAAATCGTCAATTCAATTTTTCAGGGAAGCTGGAAGAATTTGTCGAATTCCTGCAGGACAATTTCAGCCAGATAACACGGATTGGGCAGAGTGACAGGTGCTCAGTATCCCTTAAAGTCTCTCCAAGTGAGGTCATTGGAGAGACAGCACTGATTGCAATGAACATCTCGGACAAATACCAAATACATATGCCTATGGATCACCATTAATGGTGGGACTTTAATGAGCCATTTTGTACAATTAGAAATCAGAAATGGAATTATTGTTTTGTGTTTATTAAGTACTTGGAGAATAAAAAAACTTTGTATCACGTCGTGACCCCCAATGTCGTTTCACTATAGAGATTTTACGATACAGGGGGAGCCGCACACTCGTGCGCGGCGCGTCATACAACGTATGACAAAGAAAACTAATTAATACTACTAGTAGTAGTTTTCTTCCTTCGATTCCGTGATCAGTATAAATATAATGACTGACGCTTCCCCAGGTAAAGACCCAATGAAAGGCCAAGGGAATAAAAGCCCCTATGCGAGAGATCTGGCGTTCTGGGAACCCTGTCGGCACCAACCAACACACTATGTCAAGATGATGTTCCACTCAACTGTTCCCCTAGAAGGAACTGTGCTTTTCCGCATACCAGATTATATAGGTATTAAGAAGTTACTTTTAGTATATAGGGGCCGTTCACATATTACGTACCTAATCAGCCGGGGGGAGGGGGGTTTCCAAATGCTTACGGTTGATTACTTACTTACCTACTTATTTATCTACGTGGACTTAAAAATTGTACTAGTTTAAGTTATCTTTAACAAGTCTGAAACACAATTATACTAGGAGGTGCACCATAAAAATAAACTTGCTCGGATTTTAAAAATTTTTGTACCATTGTTTTCTAGAGACTGTGAGAATTTTCACAATACCAAATTTGTCATACCTTTTTGAAAAGATCAGTGAGTTTTGCCTAGGTGCCATATTTGATGGTGCGCGGCTTTTGGAGCAAAATTAGCTGTAAAAGTCGCGTAATTTGCCCAAATTTGACCAAATTCGTTGATTTTTGTCGTATTATTTGGATATATCTTCAGTTCCTTGAATGAGATCATTCTGAAAATTTGTGACGATCTTCCAATAGGGCTTTTACAACTGTCCGAAAAATTTGGTGGATATCGGAGTTGATATAGTGATCAAAATGGGGCAAAATACGTTGCTTTTAGCTGTAACATAATGTTTGATGGTTGGATATGCTTTAAACTTTTCGGACACATTTCTTGTAAGTCTATGAGTAAGCTTACCAATTTTTGTTGCAATCAGAGGTCGGGAAGAATACTTAATATCTATTTGTTTGAAGAAAATTGTGCTGGCCGAAATTAGCGCTAAAAAACCATCTCACAGTCGGCACGCGCGGCTCACTGTCGATGGCGCACTACCTAATTATACTAATTATAGGATACTGAGAAGTTTAAGTTTATTTATAAAATAAGCTTTATCTTTTGCACCGTCACGCGAGCAATAATTTGTTTTACGAATCGATGTGATTGTGTTTATTATTTAGTATTTATGTTGTAGCGCGATGCACTACTGGGTCGCGCGCGCGCATCCAATAATGCTTCTCGCAACCACAGATCGGCGAGATGCGAAGGATTGACATCGTGAATCAAGTATTTATGCAGTTATGCTTTCATTTATTCAGGGAAAGAATATATCAACTGTGACACGGAAAACTGTGAAGCTGATCTTAGGTTTCGATTCAGTGACTTTGATATTGAAATAAAATACCAAAGAAATCCCGTCGCAGGATCATATAAAATACATTTCTACAATGATTTAGGTATGGGTACGACTACGATATTGATAAAGTCTTAAGTCTACCTTAATCATGCACCCTATTTTAATTTTATAGTGTAGGCTCAATTTGTTTCATATAGTTCCATCGCTCATCGATCATTTTCCACGGACAAATAAGAAGATACAAACGCATTATTATGCCAAATCAGGTTACAATTGCTTCAATTACAAATCAACTTATCATGATAATGGCAAATGGATAATGAAATCGTCAATTCAATTTTTCAGGGAAGCTGGAAGAATTTGTCGAATTCCTGCAGGACAATTTCAGCCAAATAACACGGATCGGGCAGAGTGACAGGTGCTCTGTATGGGAGCAGGACTATTGAGCGGAGGACTGTTGAGCGTAGGACTGTAGGTCGGTGAAGGTCGGAAGTAGGACTGTAGAGCGGTGTCAAATCGCCAGGGTAGGACTCTAGAGCGGCCGCCCTTATAGATCTCACAACATGAGGACTTAAGAGCGGTACGATCCTAAAATGAGGACTGTAGAGCGGTGGACTGTTGAGCGGTGGACTGTAGGCCGGTGAAGGTCGGAAGTAGGACTGTAGAGCGGCCCTCCCTTATAGATCCCATAACACGAGGACTCTAGAGTGGTACCTTCCTATAACATGAGGACTCTATAGCGGTTGAAAATTTGAAGATTGAACACTCAACGAAGCTAAGTTATACATTGTAACTCGTGATTGGAGAAAGACTGTTAACACTCTGCATATTGTAGGTAGTTGTAGAAGAGGAGTAGGAATCGAATTTGAATATACTCCGTGATATTTATACCATACCTTCGAAATCATAACAAGATATCGCACTGCGATGGGATCTGATCTGAATCAGTCCTGTCACCAGATTGATGAACATGAGATATCCTTAGTAGGCGCTAAAGCGTCACGCGATGCGATCCTCATTCCTAAATGATCTGCACGAACTTGATCGGTACTCTGCTTAGTAAAATCACATTGATACGAACAGTTCACTAAAATACCGAAGACACGTTTTACATTTTTGAGTAGCATGATTAATCGAATAGTAATAGTACATCAATTATTGTCTGAGATACAACGTTGAATTACAGAACGAGTTTAATGTACAATAAATTGAAATATTATATCAATCCATTCAGTACTTCGCTATCACACGTTATAACTATGCAAACAGTCTTTTCATCAAAAGTGGTAGTTCTCTGTTGAAAAGTCTCCGGCAATCAGGATCAGAGCGAGTGAGACCGTGTTTTCTCATCCACATAAACTCGTAGAATTTTGACTCGTCAATTTCTACTATCTGTCCAGGACCTCCGATCATCACGTCACCAGAGAACAAGTCTTCCGCCATGCACTGTCTGATAGCTTTAAAGAATCCCCGGACTTTCTTAGGATCCATAGAGAGGGTAACTGCAGCTTGGCAGACGCTGCTAAAGGTACAGTAGAGCCAAAGTAGGTGTAGAAACTTCATAGCAGGTATCTGTTTCCCGGCCAGGAGGGAGTCAGTGCGGATGGACACGAAGTGAGCTCCACCAGGGCATCGCCAGCAGCAGCCATCTTTAAACTTCTGAGTCGAGCATTTCACTATCGTCATCCATTGTTGGCAGGTGGTACAGTATCTGCGATCTCGTAGTATCCCAACGTCAACGCAGTACTGTATACAGTTCTCTTCTGTTGCCAGCACGTTAGCTCTATCGAGGTCGTCCCAAGAGAGGAAGTGAGGAGATGTCATCTTGATGTAGTAAATGTGTAATAGATAAATACAAGTTTCAGTGTCCTTTTAAACCCATCAAATCGGTAATTAGCCACGTACAGCATGTCATCGGTCAAAATTCGCCAGCCCAATCATTTGCACACAGTCACGTCACGTGATACGAATCGCCGAAAATATGTTATTGCGTTTAGATGAGCAATCATATGAGCTATATCTCACACCCAATCACTGATGGAATGCCTTTGGTTCACGTATCAGCAAGGTAGCACCTACACAGGAGTTAGTGATTATGACGAAAGTTTGCCAGGTGTATACTATATAAGCGGTTATAGCTAACGTTATGATAACCTGAACAATGTCTTCACCACCACCAGCTTGTATACCTAACAAGACGAGACGTTATATCCTGCCCTGTTTAAACCTCGACAACTTCACTTATGTTGCACGTAACATCCTGAACAGACCTGGGAGTTCTCAGACGCTATTAGACCTATCATTGAAGGGAGCAGCACTCTAATTAAGCACTAGATACGATACATATATAATGTACATTATATGAAACATGAGTACATGAGAGGGAGCAGGGGAGTTGAGAGATGCTGGGCCGGGAGCGGGAGTTAAGACAAAAGAGGGAGCAGGGGAGTGGAGAGGCACTGGGGCCTGGAGCGGGGGTAAAGACAAGAGAGGGAGCAGGGGAGTGCTGGGCCGGGAGCGGGGGTAAAGACAAGAGAGGGAGCAGGGGAGTGAAGAGGTGCTGGGCTGGGAGCGGGAGTAAAGACAAGAGAGGGAGCAGGGGAGTGCTGGGACCGGGAGCGGGAGTAAAGACAAAAGAGGGAGCAGGGGAGTGGAGACGCGCTGGGGCCGGGAGCGGGGGTAAAGACAAGAGAGGGAGCAGGGGAGTGCTGGGCCGGGAGCGGGAGTAAAGACAAAAGAGGGAGCAGGGGAGTGGAGACTGGAGAGGCGCTGGGACCGGGAGCGGGGGTAAAGACAAGAGAGGGAGCAGGGGAGTGGAGAGGTGCTGGGCCGGGAGCGGGGGTTAAGACAAGAGAGGGAGCAGGGGAGTGGAGAGGTGCTGGGCCGGGAGCGAGGGTAAAGACAAGAGAGGGAGCAGGGGAGTGAAGAGGTGCTGGGCTGGGAGCGGGAGTAAAGACAAAAGAGGGAGCAGGGGAGTGGAGATGCGCTGGGCCGAGAGCGGGGGTAAGAACAAGAGAGGGAGCAGGGGAGTGGAGAGGTGCTGGGTCGGGAGCGGGGGCAAAGACAAGAGGGGGGCCGGGGGTGTAGGGTGTTTAGAGACGGTTCTACAACGGTTCTTAACCGGTTAAGAGCCGGTTCTTATCCGGCTCTAGGTTGATAAGTAGATTTATAAATCTGTTTTCTATAGGCGGTTCTTAACCGGTTAAGAGCCGGTTCTTATCCGGTTCTTAACCGGTTCTTAAACGGCTCTAAGTTTATTAGTAGATTTATAAATCTGTTTTCTATAGGCGGTTCTTAACCGGTTCTTAAGCGGTCCTTAGACGGTTCTTAACCGTTTCTTAAACGGCTCTAAGTTGGTTCTTAGGTTGTTTAAATGCAGTTTTAGAGGCGGTTCTTCAACGGTTCTTAAGCGGTTCTTAAGCGGTCCTTAGACGGTTCTTAAGCGGCCGCTCACCGGCTCTTGACCGGCTCTAAACCGGCTCTTAACCGGTTCTTAACCGGTTCTTAAACGGTTCTTAAGCGGCTCTTAACCGGCTCTTAAGCGGTGGTCGCTGTTTGCCCTATTAGCCAATTCAAATTCCACTCAATTTCAGATTATTATTCAATATTGATTTGCTGACGGTTTACTCCAAGTTAATACCTTAATAGTTAATACCCATAAGTAAGGGAAAATAAACGAAATAAAAATGTAAAAACACAAGCAGCAAAGAAACCTTTGCATCACCCTTCGGGGAACACCACAAACTTCCCCATAGCCCATAACCATTGGTAGTTAAACTTAAAGCCAATCCCCTCCCCAACCTCCCCTCTCCGTTCCATCTCTGTTAACCAAGATATCAAAATATAACTTTACTTTTGAAAATCAGGTACCCTGACGATCACTGCCACTTTAAAAATAAAAGCAAGTTTCAAATTAATGCTTTTATTAGAATTTATAGAATTCATGTGTCATTGATATAAGTCATATTCAATTACAACTGCAAACCAAATCTTGAATTAACATTTCTTTCCATAGACTTGGTTACCAAACCCTCTGAGGGTGTATCATCTGACTGTCCCAGCGACGGAGTCTCGCTTCAAAGCCTTATCAGAACTTATAACTTATAACGTGGCCAGATTAATTGAAATTTTTGAGAGACATGGCCAAGACCGTTAAGTTTTAGATGGCGCATTTGAACGATGATTTATTAAATATTTACGTGTTTGTTTGATTTTACTTTTGGTAAATGATGTGAATATTAAGATAATATTTAATAGAACAATTTTGTTATCCATTGTTTCTGTTGTCCTGCATCTCCTCATATTTCAAAGTAAGTTTTAAAGAAAGTCAGAGAGTGCTAGTATACTTACTACTGAAGCATGTGATGGACATAATATGGCTATGAGTGGCTATAGGTATCCGTATAATGTCACGTTTTTTTGTTAATATAATTGCTCGACAAACTTGCAACTGCAAAATTCTCATATAAATGGCGTTTACACTAGTCGTGTATGTTTAAATTTCATAATAAACATTAAACAATAAAAACATAATTTATTTTAAAAGTTTAAGGCCATTCGAAACAGCACATGTAACAAAAATGCTTCTTTAAAAGACAAATCAGCACACAATTAACTTAAACCCCTGCCCGAAACCCCACTTTTATCCGTACACTAATTCTACGTGTCAATAAACGATATGAAATGTATATGTAATCATTCTCCATGATTTTATACTAATACAAAAATCGTAAGCGAAATTAAATTAAGAGCTCAAAACTGACCCGTGGAGAGAAAACGTTACAGCATATTCTTCAGAAACTTGTTGTAATCTAGCGATACAAGAAGTCTACCCTTTACTAGAACAATAAATCCTTCAAGGGGAAGGGGTTCAGTCCAAACTTTTGTTAAAATCGATTTTTAAAGTCAGTAGTTGCCCGACGTGCGGATCTTGACTCGTAATTTCGTTGATGAGTAAGACCAATAGCTTACATTTGAGCATTTTGAAGGTAAGTTCGGATAAGCAAGATTCGGATGCCAATGAGCGTCCTTATAGTGGAACCAACCTATGTTATTTGTCCTGTCCAGATCTATTTTTTCCAGGTTATCACTCAGACCTGTGTGTTGAACTTGAACCCCCTTCCATTTGTCAACCGATAATATATCATATAACAGTGAGGAACAAGATTTTGAACTTGAAAGTATATCAAGGTCTTCCTAATAAATCATGCTCTGAGCTGTAAAAATCCATAGAAATGAGCTAAAAAGGTGTAAAAACATTGTAAAACAAATACTAACAATAATATAGGCTTTTCTGGTTCATTGAAAATTAATCTATTCAAATATGATAGAACATAAATAGCATAAAAACTCTGCAAGCAGCAAGAGTGCTCTTAAAATGGCGAAAAAGCATTCTCATCCTTACAGCGATATTAGGCATATTCACTGAACTCTGTTACCACTGATTTATCTAAATAACTTAAACTAGCAGTTGTGAACCAAGAATTAGGATGAGTATAAAATATAGCTTCGCACCAAACTTAGTACATTAAAATTATTAAAAGTCAAATATATTGAAATAATAATTTAAGAGAATAAAATTTTGAAAGCATTATTAAACATATATAAACAATGATAATAATAAGGCGTGGATGCAATATCTATTAAGAAATATCATACGAATATTATAGATATAGAGTCGGGAACCAGGAAACCAGATCAGAAGACCTTAACGAATAATGGAATGAGAAATAAGTGAATAACTGAAATTTTAATTAGTGAAAATCTAACTTGAAACAAATCACGACTCTAAAAGTTCCAAATTAGCAGTATTCTGTTGAACAGTCCTTTTTTTACTTAGGTTAATAGATTGAGAGGAGTAGTTGCTCCGTGCTCACATGGGTCGGTTATAGTAGTTCCCTGAAAAATTATTGACTTAAGTAAATTAAGTATGTTATTAAATCATTAATTGTTAATTAAACAAATAAATTAGCTTCGTTACTAATTAGCCCATTAGATAATTAGCTAATTACCTCGGGGTGTGTAGGAGGGAAGATCGTCCCACAGTCTCAACAGTCCCTCTCCCACGGTAGGCTCCAATTCTTGACCATCTCTAGCTACCTGCACTTTCCTGAGATAAAGAATTGTTATAACACCACCCACTCCTTTTAAATAATACAAAAGTAACGTCATATCAGTAAGGCATTCAGAGTTAGAAGATTTATACCATAAATTGAGGAAAAAAAGTAAGCCAGGACGCAAGATTTTAACCCGCAGAACAGTTTGACCTTTTCTAGTAACCGCACCTGTTTTCATTCCACGGGTTGTAGAGATGATGGCAGCGCTGGAAGGGTAGATTAGCCCTCTTTAACCACTCTATCCTTACCATACCGCCGTTACTACCACTGGTGAACGGGGCTATCATCCGGGCGTATCCCTGATAAGTGCGTGAAGGATCAGTCAACAAATACGACGATTTTTTGAAAATTTCCGTTTTGGCGGCATTAAAAGGATAAATTAATGAGATTCGAAAGGTAACCAAACCTGGAAATGTCCGCTTGTCTGAACGCTGAAAATCAGGAAGACGTTTTTACAGATGGCATACGCTTGGCTCAGCTTCTTCTCTGTATTAACCGAAGTCTGCCAGTATCCGCTCTGAACTGAGCCTTCTATGTTTTGTTGATTTCCACACTTCATGATGAAATACCTGGTTAACAGTTAGGTAATTTAAAAGGTTTAACAAGTTAATTGATAAAATCCATATTTGCAACAGCTGGAGTATTGAAAGTGAATGGTTGAAATAGTGCATAAATTGATTAAATAGATGAAGGGAATCCAACTACTGTGCCACTAGCGAATAAGTCGATTGAATTCAAATCAAAGTTTAAAGTGACACATACTTAGCGCTAGAGGGAGCAGTCTGCATCTTGTTGCCGTACTGAAGTTGTCCACTGTATTGATCTGTGTTCCCACGTACTGTCTGATGGGTAAGATATGATAAAAGATAAGATATGATAAAATGTGATAGTTATAACAGAAAATACAAGTTTACAACCTACATAATAAGTTTTTTTTTTTATTGAAAATCTTTTCAAAATAGTACATACATCAATGTAATTGCATGAAAATAACACGGTCAAAAAGTGATTTCTATGTACTAAAATGACGGGAAACCAGAACGTAGTTCGTGCAAAAATTACACCTACAAAATATGGTCCCTGACAAAACATTTCATACAATCAACACATATAAATGTAAGATATATAGTAATAGAGATGATTGTGCAATAATAAAATACAGCGTGCATAAAATATCATAATGTTAATAATTTGTTAACTTTTTAATGAAATAGATTATATCATACAATACTTTTAAAAACCCAACCCACAACCCAACCCACCCCTAACCCCTTAAATAGTTTGGATCGGTTATTTTAGATTAGAGAATTGGCATTGGGAGAAATGAGATGCATCTAATCATTATCAGACAGGTAGAATTCAGCGTGACTATCGTTTGGATCTGTGGGTAGCATTTCCGACGATTAGGTGATCCTTAAGTTTGGCCTTGAAGATATCAGGACAGCTATGGTCTCTTATTTCGAGAGGAAGTTTATTCCAGAGCAGATGTGTCCGATAAAAGAATGATTTCTTAAGGAGACTGCTATTACACTGTGTTTGAACAAGAGTCGTTACATAACTTAGGCTGTCATGGTGACATGATCTTAAGCGTGTGCTTCCTTTGTATAGTTGTAAGTAATTAGGAAGCTCTTGTGTGCATACACCATTGACTATTTTGTGAAACAAGGTCAGGTCATTCAATTCAAACCTCTTGCTGAGAGGAAGGATTTTCAATTGATGACATTTGTAAGTATAGTTTTCAAAGGACTGATAGCTTGTGAATTCCTCATCAAAAATCCACTTAATACACCTTTTTTGAAAAGCATCCATCTTATCTAGTTGTGTTTTATTAAATGGACGCCAGATTTGGGAACAGTGTTCAAATTGACTTCTAACAAGTGCAAGGTATAAATTTCTTCTTCGTCTCTCATCTTGGACAAATGAGCAAGTGCGTTTCAGCAGCCCAAATTTTTGGTTAGCTTTGGACAATATTTTAGTTATGTGTTCTTCAAAACGAAAGCCCTGATTTATAACGACTCCAAGATCTGTTTCCGTACTGGTGTAATCTAAGGGAGTATTACCGAGCAAATATTGAAATCTGATAAATGGAATAGGTAATATCCTACTGCTGAATTTCTTTCCAGGAATAGAGAGGACTTTACACTTTGATGGATGGAATCGCATCTTATTTTCTATGCTCCAAGAATTAAGTTCATTTATGTTATTCTGAAGTGTGCAATAATCGTTGTATGATTTAATAGGACTCCATATTTTTGTGTCATCAGCATAAAGTACCAAATTTGTGCCTGAACTTAATCTCATGGGAAGATCGTTTATGAATAAAACAAATAGAATGGGACCTAGGACGGAGCCTTGAGGAACTCCAGACAAAACAGGTTTGATCTCTGAATGTCTACCATCAACTAAAACACATTGTTCCCGTTCACTAAGATAGTTGGTTAGGAATTTGAGTAGCCTTCCTTCAATATTAAAGACGAGTTTAAGTTTCTTAAGAATAAGATCATGATTTACAGAATCAAAGGCTTTAGCAAAATCAAAGTAAATGATGTCTACACTTATAGTCGAACAGTCATTGAGGGATAGCGTGACACTGTCAATAAAGTTAATCATATTTGTGGTACAAGATCTGTCTCCAAGAAATCCATGCTGTCTATCATCAAGAAGATGCATTGTTTTATTCAAGAGTTCCTGTTTAATAAGGCGTTCAAATGTTTTCATTATAAGACTAGTTAGGGAAATCGGCCGATAATTCTCAATGTCCTCCTTACTACCCTTCTTGTGAACCGGAACTACGTGAGCCAGCTTCCATTCAGTTGGAATAATACCGGAGTTATATGATATCTCAAATAAAATTGAGAGTGGGCAAGCGAGACTACCAGCACAGTTCTTCAGTATCTTACCATGGATACCGTCAGGGCCGCAAGCTTTGTTAGAATTAATGTTCCTTAAGAGATGTTTTATATTCTCTGCACAGAAAGTTAAGTCGAATTCAGTATCACTTCTCCAATCAATATCAATATCATACTTAGATTCGTCAGAAAATTGTTCTGAGAAATACTGATTGAACATATTTGCTTTGTCTAATGGAGATTCTCTGTGTGTTTCTCTAAGGTACATCCTATCCGGTATTCTTGAATTCTTTGAAGAGGATTTTACATGCGACCAGAATTTCTTTGAGATCAATGCAGGGTCATCATCGTTATATAGATTATCGTTCATCTTCTGATCAGATAGATTTTTGAACTGTGTTCTTAGTGAGCAAAACTTAAAATAATCCTTTTGTTGGCCGGTTAGTTTCCACTTTTCATGAGCTCTTTTTTTCTTCAAGTATGCCTCATGGGCCTCTGAGTCAAACCAGGGATTTCTATATGCTAACTTTAAAGTAATAGTTGGGATATGCTTTGAGATACTTTTCGATATTACAGACTTTAAGGCAAGCCAACAATATTCAGGATCTCCTAGCTTTAAAAACATAGCATTCCAGTCAATAGAATTCAAGTCTTCGTTAATGGCCGTCCAGTTTGCCTTCTTAAAGTTGAGAATCTTTCTTTTAGGACATTTAGAATAAGTGATTTTTGTAGCAACTTTAAAAGCTATTGGATAATGGTCAGATTTGCAAGCACCGTGACCCTTCAATACCGTAAGATCTCTTACTAAATTTTTACAATTACTCAAAAGAAGGTCTAGTATGTTACCCTTAACATGTGTAGGACTACTTATACATTGATCTAGATCAAAGTTATGGAATGTTGTAATGAAGTCCTCTTCAATTAAACTAGAAGGTGTAACAATTCCGTCCTCAGAAAACCAATATACTCCATTGAGATTAAAATCACCAACGATGAAAAGTTTTTTAGGGCGTTTGCTTGAGTAGAAAGACTTGATTGTACTGGCAATACTTTCATGGTTTACTGTTCCTAAAGTTCCGACTCTGTAAACCACACAAAAAATGTATTTACTTTCACCTATGTTTATTTCAATAGCGGCCATTTCGGACCCCTTCCGTACAGACAGTCTTTTGATTTCAGCTTGAATATCAGATCTGATTGCTATCAAGACTCCTCCACCATTTTTCCTATTAAAGAATAAAGGGGCGAAACTCAACCCCTCAGTTATGCGGCTAAAGTGCTGGCAAGTTGTCACTGATGAAGAAAAGAAACAATGAAAATACAGATGGTTTCAATAAGATACCCATTTATTATTGACTGATAAAATAGAAGTGTCGTTCTAACCTGGTGAGAATAGTACTGTTCCTCAATATTATTATTAGCAGCGGGGTATCCAGGGTTAGAGTACCCAGTGTTACCAGGGAGAGAGTCCATACCTCCGGACATTCCTCCGGACATTCCTCCGGACATACCACCGGACATACCACCGGAGTACACTCCACCACCTCCTCCACCTTGAGTCATGGAGTTATGAACGGGAACTATAACTATTGGTATTGATATATTAGTAGTCAGCCTTTACTAGGGTCAGTGTTAACTCACTGTTACTTTAAGAGATATTTTCTCTCCTACTTTTTATGTGCATTGCAATTGAAACAGTAATTATGTATTTAAAATGATTGAAAATCTCTCTGAATAATCACGCTAGACTGTGTGGCTAATTAACTAAATTAATTATCTAATGACTAAATTAATTAATTAATGACTAAACTCACCAACACCCCCCGTTCCAGTCCCACCGCTTCCTCCAGAGAAAACAGGACGCTGACTATGCCCGCTATCACGATTATAGCTGTTGTAGTTATTGTTATTGTTGTTGTTATTGTTGTTGTTGTTGTTGTTATTATCGTACCCTCCTCTCTTCATGTGCCACTGCTGCTGGGAGTGAGCCTCTATGATGTCGTCGAAGGGAAGAGCTGGAGAGATCACATGAGGCATGTGGTACCGGGTGTGGTAGGCGTGGTCGTAGGGTCTGGGAATATAATTAGTTAAAATCAATTAATTTTATTAATTAATCATTAGAAACGGTTATCTAACAAGAAGTATTATTTAGAGCTTAATGACAAGCTTCATTAACTCTTTGAGCTTCATGAACTATCGAGTTAATCGAGAAAAAAAACATTTGCCCAAAATAAGAATCCCCCCCCGCCCCTGTAAGAATGGTACCTGAATGGTCTCTGGGCGATGCCGGCAGGTTGTGTCAGACTCATGGGTTCCTCTTCTTGTTTAAGTATTGAAACTATACACCGCAGTATGGATGTGTCCACCTGAAAGGGGAAGAGTTCATTCGCTATTTAATTGAAGGATACTTATTGTGTCTAGCAATACTATACAATTTGTCTATACTACTATACAAATTACGTACCTAAATTATTTTGGGTTAGAATGACCTAACAAAAGACCATGTGTGTACGTGTGGTCACAAATTGTAGACATGGCAACAACACTCTGCAGACTGTAGACATGGCAACAACACTCTGCTAGTAGATCACATTACACCGCTCATCACAGGACATACCACCTCCTACCCCGGTTATCTAAGCGTGATCACATGGGCGTGATACTGATCCGACGTGGGCGACGAGTCACGTGATCTAACGAGCGATAGCTCCCATCTAAAA